>NW_021319746.1:17987-40778 GCF_001605985.2 Dendrobium catenatum | reverse complement strand
CCACACGGTTGCTCCGGCGAACTCGCACCTTAGTACCATCGGATTCAAGGCTTGTCTCGAGGTAAGTTCACCAAAGAAGAAGTCTCTTTGGTGTCAAAGGACCCGGCGACTCCGCCGCACCGGGGAAGGTGGAAGTGATTTTGTAAGGGCTTCTCCACCTAGCCGTGGGGGCTAAAGGAGAGACACTAGTTTAGTGCAATACTTAAGGGGTGCCTCCAAGGAGTGGACGTAGGTCAAGGTTTGACCGAACCACTATAAATCCGGTGTGTTCTTTCTTTTTACAATTTCGGCGTTTTAATTTCCGCACCTTGATTGTGGTGATTTGGATTGTGTTTTGGTTTTAAAGTTTTCCAATTCACCTCTCTCTTTAATTAGCTTGGGACTAAGTTCAAGAGGGCCTAAAATCCCGAACGAACTTTCATAAATTCATGTCTATATAGACTATAGAGATTTGAATAAAGCATGCCCAAAGGATGATTTTTCATTGCCCAATGCAGAACTTATGGTCGATAACACATCAAATCATGGCATATTCTCATTCATGGATGGATCATCAGGTTATAATCAAATCAAGATGGATCTAGAGGATGAAAAACATACCTCATTCTGAAGTCCCATTGGCATATATTGCTACAAAGTGATGCCATTCAGATTGAAGAATGCTAGAGCTACCTACCAAAGGGCAATGACTCGGATCTTTGATTATCTTTTCCATATGCATGTAGAATGTTATATTGATGATTTAGTTGTAAAAAAGCTAAGATCAACATGAGCATGTAAATGATCTCAAAATTGTATTTGAAAGGATTTACAAATTTAATTTGAAAATGAATCCCCTTAAATGTGCTTTTGGTGTGTCATCCAATAAATTTCTAAGATTTATTATACGTCATTGAGGGATCGAAATCGATCCTGATAAAATTCAAGCAATAGTGGAAATGACACCTCTAAAAACTCTAAGACAACTTCATTCATTACAAGGAAGATTGACATATATCCAAAAATGTATATCTAATATCTGGGGTAGTGCCAACCCTTTTCATGATTGATCAAAAAGATACTCCTTTCATGTGGGACAATGCTTGTCAGGAGGCATTTAATAGTATAAAGTAATATCTATTGAATCCTCCAATTCTTGCTGCCCTAATTCCAGGGAAACCCCTAATCCTATATATAACTGCTCTTGAAGAATCACTCGAAGCATTGCTAGCACAAGCAAATGAAGTTGGCAAAGAAAATTCCCTTTATTATATCAAACGATGATTAATAGGGGCAGAATCTAAATATTCACCAAATGAAAAGTAATGTCTAGCATTGATCTTTGCCACTCAAAAACTACATCATTATATATTGTCCCATAAAATTACTTTAATATTTAAAGTGGATCCATTAAAGTTTCTAATGACTGGACCTACTCTCACTGGTCGTCTAGTTTGATGGGTTGTCTTGCTAATGCAATTTGACATAACATATATGCCTTAAAAAGCGGTGAAAGGATAGCCTCTAGCTGATTTTCTAGCAGCTCGTCCTTTACTTGTAGATTCTCCTCTCGACGATGAATTACCAGATGAGTAAACACTTGAAGTGGAAGAAGAAGAAAACCTACAAGAATGGGAGCTCTATTTTGATGGGGCTTCATCAATAAAACCACAAGGCCACCTAAAATTCCAACAATCCAAGTGGGCATTGTCCTTATATTCATTAGACCGAAAAAAGGAATACTCTGATATTCCTATAGCTTAATAGAGCCTCACACTAATAATGAGGCTGAATATGAAGCTTTAATAGTGGGTCTTGAGTTGGCAATTAATATAAAAATTGATAAACTCTATATATATGGAGATTCTCAACTCATAATCAAACAAATAATATGTGATTTCAAAATCAATAAGCCTGAATTAATCTCTTATCATGAGTATGCTCCAAAACTACTATGATAAATTCCTAAGGTAACTCTCACAAAGATTACATATAGTGAAAATGGTAAAACTGATGCGCTGGCAAAGCTAGCTAAAGAACTAGAAAATCCACAGGAGGATCTAATTCTCATAACTATTCAAAAGAGTCATGCATTAACTCCAGCTACCATACAAGATGATAAAGGGAAGGAAATGCAAGAGAGCTTAGCTATATCTGATGAAAATGATTGGAAAGATCCATTCATCAAATATTTCAAAGAAAAGAGATTACCCGAAAATAAGCCCATAGCTTCTCAAATATCACAAAGAGCATTAAGATATACCTTCATGAATAATATATTATATCGTAGATCTTTTGATCAAATGTGGCTACGATGTTTGGGTCTTGATGAATCCCAAAAGGTCATAAGTGAAGTTCACGAAGGATTGTGTGGAGCACACCAATCTAGACCAAAAATGAAGATCAAAATCAAACGTATGGGATACTACTGGCCAAGTATGGTTCAAGATTGCATCGACCATGCTAAAAAGTGCCATTAATGTCAAGTGCATGGAGATATCATGCATCAACCTTCCAATCTGCTACACCCTATAGTAGCATCATGGCCATCTGAAAGCTGGGGTACTGATATAATAGGTCCTATAAAACCACCATCTTCTTTAGGACATCGGTTCATTTTAGCTGCCACCGACTACTTCTCAAAATGGACTGAAGCAATTTCCTTACGATAAGTTAAAGCGAACAATGTAATGAAATTCTTTTGAGATAACATTGTCTATCGTTTTGGCATACCTCATCAAATTATGTCAGTACTGCCTTTAAAAATGCCAAAATTTATCAATTTATAGAATGTCATAAGATAGACTAGCGTTATTCATCGATATACAACGCAAGAGCCAATGATTTAGCCTAAGAATTTAATAAAACTTTGGTTAAGCTGCTCAAGAAAATTCTCTTTAAAAATAAGAGAGAGTGGCATGATAAATTGACAGAAGCTCTCTGGGCATATCATACCACTTATAATCAAAACGAAGGCAATATTACCCCTCGAGGTTGAGCTACTATCTCTTCATATTACTGTTCAATACGAATTAACTAAAGAAGAAAATTATCTTCTACGACTTGAGGAACTTGAAGCTCTTGATGAAGTTAGACTTCAAGATCAATAAAGTCTAGAATCATATAGAGCAAAAATGACTAGGGCCTACGATAGAATGGTTCGTCTTAGAAGCCTCAAACAAGGTGAGTTCTTTCTGGTTCGTCGAAGACCTATAATCCCTCACAGTCGCCTTGGCGGTAAATTTGACCCAATTTGGGAAGGACCCTTCATTATTGAAATAGTGTATGAAGGAGGTGCCTATCAACTGATATACCTAAATGGTTAAAGACCTATGTCATCAATTAATGGTCAATATGTAAAGAAATATCATGCATAAAAATATGTTATATATGAAAATCTGCCTACCGGGAAAAAGTTATCTAAAATTCCCTTCTGAAAGATAGGAAGCAAATTTTATATTTATCATATAAGGAGGAAAATAAAATTCACTCCCCTCTTGAAAGATAGGAGAAAATTTTTATATTATATCTTACAATGCAGAAGATAAATTCAATCCCCTCCCAGAAAGACATGAGGAAATTTTATCCCCTTTACCAAATAAAAATAAGGGAACCTTGAAAATCTATATGATCATAAACCAAAGGGTCGAGCTAAAATCCACGAAGTTTAATAAGCCTAAGGGCCGATACTTCAAAATTTTTTATGCTCATAAATCTAAGGGTCGAGCTAAATCCTATTAGTTCAATAATCCTAAGGGCTGAACCTTTGAAATCTTCTATCCTCATAAATCTAAGGGCCGAGCTAAAATCCACGAAGTTCAATAAGTCTAAGGGCTGAAACTTCCAAATTTTTAATGCTTATAAACCTAAGGGTCGAGTTAAATACTATTAGTTCAATAAGCCTAAGGGCCGAACCTTTGAAATCTTCTATGCTCATAAACCTAATGGTCGAGTTAAAATCCACGAAGTTCAATAAGCCTAAGGGCCAAAACTTCAAAATCTTATATGCTCATAAACCAAAGGGTCGAGCTAAATCCTATTGGTTCAATAAGCCTAAGGTCTGAACCTTTGAAATCTTCTATGCTCATAAACCTAAGAGTCGAGCTAAACCCACAAAGTTCAATAAGCCTAAGGGACAAACTTTAAAATCTCTTATGCTCATAAACCTAATGGTCGAGCTAAAACCCATTGGTTCAATAAGCCTAAGAGCCGAACCTTCAAAATCTTCTATGCTCATAAACCTAAGGGTTGAGTTAAACCCACGAGGTTAAATAAGCCTAAGAGTTGAACCTCCAAAATCTCCTATGCTCATAAACCTAAGGGTCGAGTTAGATCCACAAAGTTCAACAAGCTTAAAAGTCAAACTTTATAAACTTCATATGCTCATAAACTTAAGAGGCAAGCTAAATCCACAAGTTTAATAAGCCTAAAGGCTGAAATTTTTTAAACCTTTTAATGTGAGTTATTTTTCATTAGTCCATCTAAAAGGTTGAAATCACACAATTAAAGTTTACAACAAATTTTTTGTGTAAAAGTCCACAACAAATTCGTTGGGAGGCAATTTGTTGACTGTACAAAAAAATATATAACAAAAAAAAAAAATCTTTTCAAAGCAACCGACATACCTCCAAGCCGGCCCGATCTCACCTAAATGACACATCACTTCGTGCAATAACCATTGATTCATGCTAAAAAGAAAGAGATAATCGAAGATAGGAACTCACACATGCTCGTTCGCCTTGCTCCTCGGACTCTGACGATGTGGTTGCACTTCATTCCTTCACAAAAGAGGTATAAGGTTTGCCCTTCATCTTCTCTTTGCATCATTACTGTTA
This sequence comes from Dendrobium catenatum, assembly GCF_001605985.2. NCBI lineage: Eukaryota > Viridiplantae > Streptophyta > Magnoliopsida > Asparagales > Orchidaceae > Dendrobium > Dendrobium catenatum. The sequence goes on along the minus strand of NW_021319746.1, from coordinate 35,964 downwards.
GGCTCCGTTGCTTTGGGTGCAGAGATTACACGCACCGCCTCTTCAACTCCCTGTGGCTGTATGACTTCAACTCCCTCGTCACCATCTGACTTCGCTCCTTCACTGGAGAGGAAAAGGCTACATGCATCGACTCTTTTTCTCCTTCATTGCTGTCTGACTCCCTTGCTTAGTGAGAGGAATATAGATTGCATGACTTGCTTCTTCGGCTCCTTATTGTTCGGCTTCGTTGCTTCGCTGAAGGTGCAGAGATTATACCATCACTTCTTCGGCCCCTCTCCCCTTCATGGTATCACATAGTATATATAATATAATATGATAACATAATATTATATATTATATAATCATATTAAAAAGAATATAATATTATTTTTATATATTATTAAAAAAAGAAGGGGAAAGAATTGAGAAAAAATGTAAATTTAAATAGGTGTTGAAGACCCTAGCCGTCGTACCTTAGGTCCAACCGGGATGGTTTTACATCAAAGACCTGCACCATTGATTTTTAATCCCAGTAGTTTGTCTTAAAATTTGAAGAGCCCTTGCCGTTGTTTCTTAGATCCGACCGGGATGGTTCCAAATTTAAGACCTCACGCAGTCGATCTTAGATCCTGGTGGGACGGTGTAAAATTGAAGACCCTACACCGTCGACCTTAGGTCCGGGTAGGAAGAAATTCTGGCAAAGGCCGTCCTGATTTCTCCTTTGATAGGGAGGTGATGCTGGGAGGCTGCTAAAAGTTTCTTTAAAATTCTAGACTTAGAAAATAAAAAAAATATATAAATCTCTAAGAAAGAATTTGAAATGGGAGAACATTTTCACCAATTGAATTTTTTGATGAACTATAATGTCGAGTAGTCAATTAATTGTAAAATTGATTAATAGAGATTTGTAACAAAAGCTTGTAGTGTCAAACTACAGGATAATAGTGGACTGACAAGCTTGACCCTACATTGGAGTTGCATTCGTTCAAGGAACATTGATTTATATGAGAAGGGGTTTGACAACCTTCAACTACAAAACTATTTAAGAAAACTACACCTATAGTATTACATAAGTGCAAGTCTTACAATATGAATGAATAATGTCAATATGATAAATTTTTCATTAAGGGAAAACTTTTGTTACTTTTTTTAGGCAAATTCCCTTCCTCAAATCTTTGAAACTTTCTTGCATGTCGAAAGTAAAAGTAATTTAAAAATAAAAAAAAAAATTCCTGAGAGCAAATACCTTGAGAGTTTGAAGTTGTAATCAAATACTTTATATCAAAATTGTTGAAAACACAAGCTCCCATTCTATGATAAAATATTTTTTGTAATTTAATCTTCATAAGTAGTTTGTAAGAAATCAACATTTTTTACTAACTCAATGTACAAGCTTTCCAAACAACACTCTCCAAATTCAAACAAACTGTACCTCTCCAAAACAAAAGCTCTTTAAACTCTCTAAATAAAATATCACTCAAGCTCTCAAACTCTTCATAATTATACAAACAACTCAACACACTCAAACTGAACTCCCTTGCAAGCTCTCTAATGTCCCTCTTGTATGAGTTTCTACAACTATCTTGTGGGCTCTATCCTCTACAACTGCAAGCCTCAACTACTGCAACCACTGGTTGCAAACACCTGCAAACAAATAAATGAGGAGTCAGTGCATCATAAATAATTTAAATGAAATTAATTATTGCAGTTAGAACAAAATACTGAAAAGTAAGAAAAGATAAGTACAAAAAAGCTGGTAGAGCAACAGTGCTAAAAACAGTTAGAGTACTAGACTACTGTAGTAGAAAAAAGACTACGAGCACAGAATAACTAAAACACTACGCCAGTGTCAAAACTCTGAAGTGTCAAAATCACGAAGTCAACCAAACTCAAATAAGTTCAGAACAAATCTCCAAACAATCAAATTTAAATATTTGGGCAGCCTCGGTTATAAGAACTTGGTTGTAAGACCCACTACCCAAAAAAATTCAAAGGAAAGCAGTAAGCCTGATTTTAGAAGAAAGTTTAGGTAAAATTGACTTAACTCCTAAACCCCAATTAAAACCCCAGCAACTTCTAATTGAAGTCGTAAGCCCCAAGATTTTTATGAAAATTATTAAATAAATTATAATGAACCTAAAACCCAAACAATCAAATTCAAACATTTTGGCATCTTAGTCTAAAAGGATTAAGTTTTAAGACCCGCTTTTCAGGCTACTTCCTAAGGGAAGCCATAAGTCCTACCCAAATAATTTAAACCTTCAGGAAACCTCACTATAGAGTTAGGTTTTAAGACCCATCATTGGGCCACTCATAAATAGAGTAATAAGCCCTAATTCCAAATTCAAATCTTCAGGCGTAGAAAGTTGTAAGTCCCAAACTAAATCTAAATACCCGGGCTACGTCTTAAAGAAGACATAAGACCCGATCTAAATCAAACTTCTTGGTTACTTCTAAATGAAGTCATAAATCCCATACAAAATAAATTTATGAGTATTCTAATAGATGTAAACCTCAAAACACCTAACAAAATTAAAACACATATTTAACCACTTTAGTATACTCGGGTCCCTAAGAGGAGGAAACCGATGACTGCTAATCAGATTTCCTTGACACTGCAGTTAATGATTGTTAATGTTGGTAGACTGAAAACTACGGTATACCCGGGACGACTGAACCATGGGATCTTAATCGGGTTTACCCCCCTTTCCCCTACTATTGAGACTAAAATTACATAAAATTTTATCATCCTTAATCAAGAGTTCTCTCTTACATGTTAAGAGGGGTAATTAACTATGAGTGCTTGCGCTCATATAAAGTAAGAACTCTAGATTTATAAACCCTGACACTACCCTCAGGGGAAATTTGGTTAACTACAATCTAATTTATGGGAAATGAAATCTTATGACTGCAAAGTGGGATTCGTGCATTCGTGCTATTTTTCTTGAGTCAACAGTCACCTTAGATGGTTTGGTCTTATTAAACGGAGGGCTTCCAATGACTTGAATAGGAAAGTTGAGGTATTAGATTTGACTTGTATTAAGAAAGGTAGAGGTAGACCAAAAAAGACTTGGTTTGAAAATATTAGAAATGATCTTCCTTCATTAGATTTAAATGAGAATTTGACTTTTAACATGACACAATGGAGAAAAAGGATTCATGTAGCCGACCCCACATAGTGGGACAAGGGCTTGATGATGATGTTGTTGTTGTTTTAAAAAATATCATTTTATTATAAGAATTTTCTAAAAAAATTCATAAAATATTATTATATTTTAAATATTATAAGACATGAGGATTGAACTTTTAGTTCACAAGTCCATTTGCCACATTCCCATTACATATCATCTAAAGTCTAAATTATAAAATTAATCAAGATATGAAGTAGTAAATGAAAAATTCATGTCAAGATCAAAATTAGATGAATAAAAATGAACATTATTATGATTGGGGATTATACCTAAAGAGGGTTCAAGAGAGCTATTTATAACTAATGACTTCACATGGAAGAAGGAAGAAAACTTGATGATGAATTATGCATAAAACAATCTTAAGTGTGTGAAGAAGTTGAAGATCAAACATTTAACCAAATGCATGATGGCTCATGCTTCATGCGGACAACATCCCTTCCCTTTATTATTTTTTTACAGCTGTGGCTTTTAGAATTCACTAAATATGTCTCAAAATAATCTATAAGTACTCTTCTACTTTTTTTGAACTGAATAGAAATAATTTACTTAGTTGAAATGTAGATTTGTTAGGACTTATCCTATGGTGGGGTTTTATGGCTCAACCATAAAATCATTATTAAAATCATGATAAAGCTTGCACACTTGATCATAAATGGATTTCGTTTATATGAAAATTATGATGGATGAAGAAAAAAGATGAAAATGCCATTTAAACCTCTTTTGTGTGTCACAATAAGTTCTTATAATAACACATAAATAGTATTTTACAATATCTTTTGTGACACTTATATATGTAACTTATCTATCAAATATTGTAATATAAATGAAGGAATAACAAACAAATTTCATAAGCTCCATTTTCAACCATTGCTAGATTAAATAAACATATTTTTAAAGATATTGGCCAACTAACAAAGATTGTTATGGATAAGTTTTGAGAAGAAAAAAAAAAAAGATAAAAAAAACTTGTGATTTTGAAATGTTAACTAATTCAAAATTGCTCAAATTTTTTCAATAAAACTCTAGTTACATTGCAAAGAACTACAAGAAAATTTTAAAAAATAATCTCACGTGAAATGTAAACCTCTTTTGTGTGTCACAATAAACTGCTATAATAACACATTTAAATAATAAGTATTTTATAATATCTTTTGTGGCTCTTATATGTAACTTATCTAGAAATATTGTAATACAAAAGAAGGACTAACAAACAAATGTTATAACTCCATTTTCACCAAGTGTTAGATTAAAAAAACATATTTTTATATATACTGGCCAACAAATAAAGATTGTTATGGATAACTTTAGAAAGAGAGTGAGAGAGAGAGAGAGAGAGAAACCATAACTTGTGATTTGAATTGCCAACTAATTCAAAATTGCTCAAAATTTTCAATGAAATTATAGTTCCATTGAATAAGACTAGAAGAAAATATACACAAATAATCTCACTTCAAATGATTACAATAATGAAAAAAATTACAATCAATTAAAATTTAATTTTTTAACTCCATAAATCTTTAATAAATAGTTCACATTATTGAATATATGCATCAATGTCTATAATGATTATCTGTATCAATTTATCCTTCTATAGTTCAATAGTCACATTATCAATATAGTGTTCGTAGCAATGTCAGTATTAGCATTAAGAAATTTAATGAGTATATCTTAAAAGTATCTTGCTCCTTCTCTTATAACTCCCAACAGTCGCCCCTTATAACTCATAATAAATGTACTCCTTATAACTCTCATGGAATCATGTGAATCAGCCACCCTGACTCATAACTTCCAATCATTCTCCAGCTCTTTATGACTCACAATCAGTGAATCACGTAGATCAGTAGTATATCATGTGGAGTTATGATATTATGTATATGATATCATTTAATACTTTGTTTAAAATATGATAAATTATATGAAATTTTTCTCAATGATTAAATCTATAACATTTCCAAATTTGCATGGAGAAAGCTTATGAAATCAGGAGATACTATAATTTTTGACAAATTTTAGTAAATAAAATATATAGAAATCAAAATCACTGAAAATAAAAGTAAGAGATTAGTTACTTGCAATAAATAGAATAAAATCTATAATAGAAATAATTAAAAAATTTGATCAAAATCTTTTCTCTATCCTCTATCTTCTTCACCTCTTTCAATTTCTTTCTAACAAGCAACCAAGTGAGGGTGTAGATAGGGTGAGATAATATATATAATGTTCATAGCCTAACATTGCAACACTCACCGAATCAACGCCAAACACTCAACTTAATTTTTTTTATATATTTTTCAAATAAATTCATTTCAAATATTTGAGCTATTACAATCTTCCCACCTTCAAAAAATGTCATCCTCGATATTACATTAGTCCGAGAGAGAGAGAGAGAGAGAGAGAGAGAGAGAGAGAGAGAGAGAGAGAGATGCACCCTTGTACGCCTTAGTCAGTCGTGAGACTTCCACTGAGTCTATCGAGCCAATCCCTTAGAAAGTCCAACCTATTCTTGGTCAGTTTGCTCATGTCTTCCCTGATAATCTTCCGGATCAATTATCTTCACTTAGAGGCATTCAACATGCCATAGATTTTATCCCTGGAGCCTCTCTTCCTAACCTGGTGCATTATCGCATGAACCCCACGCAACATGCTTAACTCAAGAAGTAGGAGGATGAGTTACTACAATGAGGTTTTATCAAAGAAAGCCTTAGTCCTTACATTGTACTAGCCCTTCTTAATTCCTAAGAAGGATGGATCCTGATGAATGTGTGTTGATAGCCGTGTTATGGACAAGATCACCATCAAATATTAGATGATATACTTGATATGATGACGGGAGACACTCTATTTTCTAAGATTAATCTTAAGAGTGGATACCACCAAATTCGGATCTGACCCGGTGATGATTGGAAAACTGCCTTCAAGACCAAGGACGGTCTCTATGAGTGGTTAGTCATACCTTTTGAGTTGAGTAATGCCCCGAGTACTTTCATGAGGATCATGACTCAAGTGTTGCACTGTTTTATGAAAAAGTTTGTCGTCGTCTACTTTGACTATGTTCTTATTTATAGTAAGTAGGCGAGTTAGCACTTGGAATACTTAAAGCAAGTTTGTGAAGTCTTAAAGAATGAACAACTTTATGTCAACTCCAAGAAATGTACCTTCCTTGTAGACCGTGTTATATTTATGGGCTTTATTGTTTCATCCCAAGGGGTCTCTGCAGACCCCGAGAAGGTGAGGGCCATTGTAGAATGGCCGGTTCCTCAGAACATCCAGGAAATCCACAGCTTCCATGGACTAGCCACCTTCTATAAAAGAATTATTTGAAACTTCAGCACCATTGTATCTCCCATAACTGACTGTCTTAGGAAAGGTGATTTACACTAGGCCTCGGCTACCACCAAAGCCTTTTATGAGACTAAAAGGAGAATGGTGGAAGTCCCAGTGATGAGACTTCCTTATTTCTTCAAAGTCTTCGAAGTGACCTGCGATGCTTCGAGGGTTGGAATAGGAGGAGTCCCATCCTAGGAAGGTCACCCTGTAGCTTATTTCTGTGAAAAGCTAAATGATATTCGGCAGCGTTATTCCAGGAATGACAAGGAGTTCTATATAGTGATTAAATCTCTTCGTTATTGGGGACACAACTTGCTCCCGCAAGAGTTCGTTATTTTCTCGGATCATGAGGCGCTGCATCATATCAACTCACAAAATAAGTTGAATGCACATCACGATTAATGGATTGAATTCCTCTAGGAGTATAGTTATACCATTAGACACAAGGCGAGAGTTAACAATAAAGCTGCTGATGCTCTCAGTCGTCGTATGTTGACTTCCACTAAGATGAGAGTTGAAGTTGTGGGATTTGATCAAATCAAAAGGAACTATTAAGAATGCCCAACTTCAAGGAGACTTATTCTCTCCAGGGCACATACAGAACACGCCTCGTGGTGATTTCCTTTTGTGGATTTTTATCTTTTTAAAGCTCAGACGCTTTGCATCTCTAGCACCTCCATTAGGGAATTTATTGTTTAGGAACTCCACGTCGGAGACCTCGCTGGCCCATTTCCTACCCTTGTCCAAGACATTCGACGCTTCCCACATTGCTAAACTTTTCTTCAATGAGGTCGACTGAATACATGGTTTACCCAAAACTATTATATCAGACAGGGATGTCAAGTTCACCAGTTTTTTTTGGAAAACCCTTTGAATGAAAATGGGCACTAAATTGAAATTCTCCACATCCTTTCATCCACAAACTGATGGTCAAACCGAGGCAGTCAATAGGAGCATAGGAAATTTGTTACGATCACTTGTAAGTGAGAATATTAATGATTGGAATTCCATACTCCCCACAGCTGAGTTTGCTTATAATAATTTTGTGAACCATGCCACTAGCCTAAGTCCCTCTAAAATTATGTATGGGTTTAAATCGAGATAGCCACTAGATCTCATACCCATGTATTCTAAGTATAGGATTTATGAGTCCGCACACTCATTTGCATCGCATATGCATGAAATTTATAAAGAGATTGCACGCCATATTGAAAAGAGCAATAATGCTCATAAACTTTATGCTGATCTTAAATGAAAATTTAAAACTTTTGATGTTAGTGACTTTATAATGGTGTAGATTCATCTAGAATGGTTCCCGTAAGGAACTACTAAGAAGTTACACGCTAAGAGTGCAGGATCATTCAAGATAATTAAGAAAATCAATGATAATGCTTATGTACCAGATCTGCCTGTAGAATTCAATATCAATTTCTCCTTTAACATAGAATTTCTAATAGCATTTGAAGGTCCTGATTTTAACCCACCAAATCCACTTCTACAACAGCTTTGTGTGACTCCACCTTGTGAGAACCTAAACCTAGCTCCACTTCTAACATTCCCAAAATACCTATGAAAGAGAAGGCTGACACGATTCTGAGTGATGATATCATTTACTCAAGAGAAGATGGACGAAAGAGATATTTGATCAGGTGGAGAGGCAAACCTGAGTTAAAAGACACATGGTTGAATCGCGAGGAGATACAACAAATTGACCCCGACTCATTGGAGATACATGAAAGGACTCGGGATGCTTACTCGATGGATTCGAGCTTTTTCCCACACCGGGAGAATGATGGAGACATCAGATCATGGACTTAGAATTTCCACATTAATGATTGCAATTAAAGCCTTCCTAAATAGTTCTTTATGTTTTAGGAAACCCAAATAAATTACAATTCAAATCTATTTGAATTTGTTACCTAAAATACAAATTCTATTTTAGGAAAGTTTTTAAAATTAAATCTTTCCAAATATCCAATTCCAAAATAAGCAACCCTTGATTGTCTTTCCCAAGTTCCCTCTCCCATATTGAAATAGTTGGCCCCTCTCTCTCTATGCAACCGACCCCCCTTTATTACCCTATTTGATTTCTTTCCAAATTGTAAACCTCCCTCTTTTGGAAGAAGTCAAAACCCCACTCTCTCTCTTACCCACCCCTCCCTCTCAACTCTTGCCCTTTTAATTCTTTCCAAACTTAAGAATTAAATAGGGCTACAAATTCCCAAATTTCTCTCCATCCTTCCTCTCCAAATCTAAACCAATTCCTTTCCCAAGCTCCCACCTTTGGCTGGCCACCACTCACCCTTATTCTCTTCTTGAATTCTTGAGAGAAACTTCTTTCTCTCAAAGGAAATCTTTAAGGAGAGCAAAGGATTTCGTCAACAGCACTTTAACCCTACGATATCGATGCATGGTCGATCCCAATCTTGACTCTGATTTCGTCTACAAAGAACAAGGCCTCATCGACATCCTCCGGTCGCCTTTCTTCGATGTCAATCCAGAAATAGACATTTCCATTGAGGAGTACTTGGATCGTATAATCTTTACCTTGTCTGAAGCCATTGAAGAGCATCTTTCCACCATTCAATGGCAACTCACCATCATCCCATAACGAGGGTGAACTTTTTCTCCTATTTAATTTTCTCTTAGTCTTCTTCTCTTGTAGGTTGTGATTCAAGCATAAGGAGTCGTGCAATGCTATCTTACAATAATTAGTAAACATAGGATATGAGTTTGATTTTCTATGCTTTCTAATCTCATTGTTAACCTAGGGATGTTATTGAAAATTTACTTAATCGGCATATGTTAAAATTCTTAATATTTTGGTGATCATAGCATTTAGCATGTGATTTGGCCTAAACAGAATCACCTCTCTTTTTTGTTTTCTATTATCATTTAGTAGCTAATGTTTTAATTATTATTGCTCTTATTTCAAAATGTGCAAGCTCTTAATACATTCAATTAAATCATACCTAGTCCTGCATCAATTCTTTTTATCATTTTTAATTCTGAATTAATTCTGGCAACCTAAAAGACTAGAACCTATGCTTTGGTGCTAATTATCTTCTTTTTATTGATTAGGCCAATAGTTTAGTGAGAGAGAATGCAGGGAAAGAAAATTGATGTGCTCTTAGATGATAGTTTTATGTGACTAAGTCATCTAATGTGACTCTCTCTAATCTTTTTTTCAATTGGAGCTACTCAAGCCTTTTCACATATATGCTCATTTCATATATTGTCTCTAAAAGTAAAGCCATTCATCCATATAAGCATCATCATCTCTGCAACACTTAACTTAATATTATGCTTCTCTTTTAATGGCCAACATTCTGCATTAAATTAGATGACAAAAAAAGACACTTGGAATCTTGCTTCTAAATCATATGACAAATATGTGCAATATTTGACACAATAACATTAAGCATTGATCATGAGTATTAATATATTAAATATACAAAATAAGAGTATAAATTGACAACGAAGACTCATTAAATCTAGTATCTAGCACAAGTGCATATATTTAAGGTTATGATATATGTGAAATGTTACTGCTAAAAAAATGGAACTATAACAGCATGTAGTTTGTAGTGGTTTCTAGAATTGTTGCTAAGATCAAATTAATCATAGCATTTTTAACCACTTCAAATTCACAGCTTTTAAAATTGTTGTATTATATTATAATTCCAGATATTATATAAACTATGCTATAGCCGCCCTGTAACAGTGTTGATAGATTTTTTTATTCTATTCAATATTAATGTTGAACTGGCAAAATTTTTTATAAAAATCATACATGTGTATAATTATAGTGTTATAAAATTGGTCATAATGTCTAAATAAACATATATTAAATCAACTAAAGTTTGTTCATGTTAAATAATTTATGCAAGTCCATCAATTTCTTGTATTATTAATTTAAATATAAATTTATTTACACTTGCATTTTTTTCTTACAGTTTGGGAGTAGTGAATCAACTTGATCATGATCATTAAGATTTTAGATTGACATTATAAAGGAGTACATCAAACTACATGATTTTTGAGTAGTTACTTGTCAGGAAAGGATTATTAGATTTACAAATAAAGATAATTTCCTATGCTTTTTATCGTCATGGAGCTTATCATATAATGATGTATTTATTCAGGACTTTGACGATGTAGTAGAAGTATTCCACTTTCATTGTTTTTTAATATGAAACTTGCTTCTTATATTAGTGAATTAGCATTAAATCATGCTTGAATTCAAAGCTTGTCAATGTTTATGGATCTGGATATGCTTTTCCCTAATTATTTTCTCATAACTAAATGCATGGTTGCATGATTGTCGAGATACTTGTAATGGTCAATATAAAGGTAAGCATTATTGTTTGAGGGTTGGATTGTGGTTTGAGAATGTTAATTTCTTTATTTTTTTATTCTCAAAAATGAAAAGCTAGAGACCATCCTAGAAGGAATATTGATCTTTTGGTTGTATTATGATTATAAGTGGGAATAAAAATACTTTAAGTGATTGTTAATTTGTATGTTACATGTATTTAGATTGTCAAAGCATTCTTGATATTGTGTGTGGTAGTTTTAAAAATTGTTGTCATCTCTATAAATTCATGCACAACCTCTCCGTACTCCATTTTATCAAAAGAAAAAGTTTTAACGAGATTGATCTTCTATGATAAATTTTTAGAAGGCATATTATATTTTATATAAGACGTACTAGAGATTTCGTTCTCATTTCAGGAGTATATTATGATATATGGTATAGATTCTCATAGGTGCAAAGCCTTTATATTTAATTACCTTCCTTGATATTGAGAGTGAACTTTTAATTAAGGGGAGTTATTATATAAGCAGTAGGTACCTAGCATATAGAGCAAAACTTCAAGTTTTGGAAACTAAAGTTTTAGGATGGTTAGGGTTTTGGAATTTATCAACGTACACTTAAATTGGGTGATAAGGTAATGATGATGAATCTGATCAAGATCTCATTAGTTCCATCATCTCAAGCTATCGTTCCCCTAGTCTACATAGTTAGAGGAGATAGCAACCCAACTGAACCGAATATGCAACTTCAAATTAAATCTATAATAGGTCATTAGAAGATTCCACAAAATTTATTATCATCAAAACAAACACATTTTATCTACACATTTTACATGGACATATATTGCTTTGTTCAAGACACCATTATAAATTTATGTACATTTGAATATAGCATTGTAAACTTATATAACCTGAAATAGTTCATCACTGTCTCCAACTCCTTTAGGTTCCTGTTAGAACTATCAAGAAATCATTTGTCCCCAAAAAAATGTTTATCAATCATAACATTCCTTATTAAATCATTAAACAAAATAATACTGCAGTCTTATTTTGTATTGAGACCATGACGAAGCTCGCACCACTGCTAGAACCATAGAATCAAAAGCCAGTGCCCAAGAAGCATGAGATTAGATGACAAGGAGTGATAGGCATCATTTTAAAGATATTTTTTGCAGTAATAATTTATTAATTTAAATTTTAATTAATATGAAATGCTTGTTTAATCATCGTTTACAATTACTTGAATCCAGACTCTTTTTATAGAAGCTGACCAAATGTGGACTACATATATAATACAATACCTAATTTATCAAAGGAAACAAAGGAGAATAAACAAAATATAAATATCTTTAAACTGTAACATTAAGGCAGCATACAACCACCATCCATTTGATTACATCAAAACTTTAGCAGCTCTTGTTCTTATTCCATGAAAAATCAGCCATGGAAGGTCATCTCAAATAACAAAACAGCTATTTTCTACACTATTTTCTATCATCTCAACCTATGACTGGCTAGATATGTATATACTTGTACTCTTATAGTTGAGAGAGGGATCTCACTTGAAGTCAGAAAGTATCAATACCACCAATATGATACATACTGAATGTCCCTCGCATGTAACACAAAGAAATATGTACTAGTATCTAATGTGGCTAAATGTCAAAATTCATATGCATATCATTTCAATAGTTGATGCATGAAAAAAATCATGCAAGCAAACAATGTATAACAAAATTGATGCTATCCATTGAGCACGCTGTTGACTTTAAAAAAAATATAATAGAACAATTTTTTTTTAAAAAAACTAACATACCTGCCTCCGCCGACCCCACCTCATGATGGATATCGCCAAACGAAGCAACCGTTCGTTCAAAAAATAGGTAACCGCCCGCTCATTCCTTAAAGGTGATAAGTAAGAGCAGTTGGAGAATTCATTTTCGCATTGCTCTATCACTCATATCACCCGAAGCCACTGGCTCCGTTGTTGTTTGACTTCGCCCTTTCAATCCCTCATCGCTGTTCATGTTTGTTTATTCGCGGGAGGTGCAGAGATTGCACCGTTGCTTATTCGGCACCTTGTTGTCGTTCGACTTTGCCACTTAGCAGGAGGCACAGAGATTGCACGAATCCTTCTTCGGCTTTCTCAGTGCTGTCTTACTTTGCCTTGGAGGAGGAGTCGAGATTGCATGAGTCCTTCGAATCCTTCTCTGCCATTCAACTTCGTGGTTGGCAGGAGATATAGAGATTGCACCGTCGTTCTTGAGGCCCCTTCAATCCCGATCGATGTTGCTCCTTCGGCTCCAATGGCTGCCCGACTCCCCTCCTTATGCGAAGCCAGCCCTAGCCCGATCATGCTCTACCTGATTCCCTCTCTCCTTCTCTTATATTATATATAATATATAATAATGTAATTATGACATATTATATAATAATATATTGTTATATATAAATATAAAAAAATAATATAAAATTATACCAATATATATATATATATATAATATAAAAAAAGGAAAAAAAAAAAGACTTTCAAATAAATGTCGAAGACCCCGGCCGTCGTACCTTAGGTCCGACCGGGATGGTTTGAAATTTGAAGACTTGCGCCATTGATTTTTAATCCGGGCAGATGGTCTAAAAAAATTTGTAAAGACCCCAAGCCGTCATATCTTAGATCCAACCAGGATGGTTCCAAATTAAAGACCTCACACAGTCGATCTTAGATCCTAGTGAGATGGTTTGAAATCAAAGACCCTACCCTGTTGAACGTAGGTCCGGGTAAGAAGAAATTTCGGCAAATGCCGTCCCGATTTCTCCCTCGGTGGGGAGGTGATGTCGGGAGGCTGCCGAAATTTCAAGAAAATTATAGAACATTTTGGAACAATTTAAGAGTAATTAAATTTGAATTTTTTGTTAATCAATAAAAAAATTGATTAAAATTATTCAATAAAAAAAGATTGATTGATTAATTAATTAGATAAAATTTATGAGCTATTTAAAATACGAGCAATTTAAATTCGAGAACATTTGAAAATCCAAAATATTTTTTAGAAATATATGAACATTTTAAATGAAAATTTTGGACCCAAAATTTTTAAAATGTGAGATCAAATTTTTACAGAAAAAAAATTAGAATGGTTTGTATTCAAGAGCTATCAATTAAAATTCGAGAATAATAAAATTTAATGGTTAATTTGAGCAATTATAAAACAAATGCAGTAAAAATAGGGAGGAAGAGAAGTTTCCACTAAATGACATGTATAACTTTGATTGCTAATTCCCCAAATCTCATGTACAAATTGCTCTCCAAAATTCTCAAACTCTCCAAAACCCTCAAACTCTCCAAAAACTCTCAAACTAAACTCTACAAACTGCTCTCCAAAGCTCTCCTGTACAAGCTTCTACAACTACTTGTAGGCTCTATTTTTGCAATTGTTAGCCAATACTACTGCAACCACTAGCTACGAACACCTATAAACAAATAAATGAGCAATCAGTGCATCATAAATAAATTGAATGAATCTAACTACTACAGGTAAAATGGAATACTGAAAAGAAAGAAAAACTAAGTATGAAAAAAGCTATTAAATTAACAGTGCTATAAAATGAGTAGAGTAGTGGACTACTGTAATAGGAAAATGCTACGAGCACAGAACAACAAAACACCAACACAGTGCCAAAAGCTTCGAAATGTCAAAACCACAAACTCAAACTAATTTACAACCTTTTCAAATTCTCTAAAACCAATCCTAAACAACTAAAATCCTCTCAACAAACACAAAATCAAATTCAAATATTTTTTTGGGCAGCCTTGTTTATAAGAACTTGGTTGTAAGGCCCACTACCCGGCAACTTTCGTAGGAAAGAAATAAGCCGACCTTTGGGGAAGTTTTAGGTAAAAATGGATCTAACTCCTAGCCCCATGTTGACCTCATTTTTGTATGAGGTCACATGGACCAATCTTGACCCTAAATAAATTTAATCTCCAGAATAATCTAGACTCTAGGATCCTCCTAGAATCTAGAATCCTAGGATCTACTCTAGACCCTAGGATTATTCCAGAAAAATCTAAAACTTAGGATCTATTCTAGGCCCTATAATCCTTCTAGAATTTAGATCTTACGATCTACTCTAGACCTTAGGATTCCTCCAAACAAATATAGACCTTAGGATCTATTCTAGGTCTTAGGATCCTTCTAGACTTCAAATCTTAGGATCTACTCTAGACCTTAGGACTTTTCAAGACTTCAGATCTCAGGATATACTCTAGACTCTAGGACTCTCCTAGATCTAGACCCTATGATTTTCTTAGACTCTAGGATCCTTTTAGATTTTGGACTTTAGGATCTATTTAGGCCCTAGAACTCTCCTAGGTCTAGACCCTAAGATTTTCTTAGACTCTAGGATCCTTTTAGATTTTAGACTTCAGGATCTATCTAGGCCCTAGAACTCTTCTAGATTCTAGACCCTATAATTATTTTAGATTTTAGGACCAATCTAGACTTCAAATCAAACTTGACCTCAATTCAATTCAGATCTCAATTCAATTCAAGCCTCAATCAAAATCCAGACTTTAGTCCAGTTCAAAATCTAAACTCTAAGTTCAAATCTTGATCCAACTTCAATCCTATCCAATCACTTATGAACATCTTAAATGATCATAAATGATTTGGATAATTCAAATCCAGTTATCTAGATTCAAAACCCAAATAAAATCCATAATTTCAAATCAAAGTTCATGGGCCAAAGGTCCAAGTATCGAAAGCCTTTTCTTATGGATTTTCAAACACTTCAAAACCCAATGAAAGACCTCTGATTCAGAGTCTATCAATTTATATTGATAGGACAAGTATCTAGAGGCAACCCTCCAAATTTGAGCCCATTCTAAGGCCTCTAACCCCATAAATTAAATTGAAATCCAAATGCTGTAAAACCTTTAAAAATTTATAACCTATGCCACGGACATGCCACCCAGTGGATTTTGACCTTGGAGCTTTCTATAAAGTCTCCAATCACTTCCAGACATTTGATTATGGTCTATTGAACATTAAACTACACTTTGGTGGACCCATTTTGACCCCCAGTTGACCAGGGGTCAAAATGACCAAAATACCCCTTAAGGATTCAAATATAAATTTCAAACTAAATGAACTCCAAATTGCTTGGAACCACTTCCAGTAACTTTTAAATATCAAACCAAATCCATTGGACCCAAACTGAGACCTTGGGTCAACCTGGTTGACCAAGCCAACCTAGGTTGACCAAACAGGCCCTTTTGAGTCTAAATAGTCATTTTGACCAGTTTGACCTTTCCAGACCTTGGAATAACTTCCAAAAGATTCAAAATATCAAAATGAATTGGTTGAGCCCAATTCTTGCCTTTGGGTAAACTTGGTTGACTCAATCAACCTAGGTTGACCGAATCAACCCTTAAGCTCTAAATGGGCCATTTTAACCCATTTAACCAAATCAACCATTTCAAACCTTCAATCCATTTCCAATGCATATTTCAAATCCATTCTAATTTATTTGGGGTTAAATCATATTGAGTTTGACTTAGTCAAATCTTAATTATGATTAAACCTTAAGCTATTGTTAAGCCTTAATCAAATCAAGTTATTCAATACCTATCAAACTCCAAAACAACTCCAACCCATGAACTCAACACACCTCAATCTTTGGCCAATCAATACAAGTTTAATTGACCAAGTCAACACAACAAGATTTAGTCAAACCACTTGAAATTCTCTTTTAAACATTTAAGATTTACTTTCCAAACCATAAGCCCTTTCTAATTCACTATTCCAGCATTCAAGACATCCTCCAATGCCACCTCACCAGCCCACATGGCAAGTGGACTGGTCAAATGATCAAATCAACCACTTGGGGTGGTCAAAGAGGGTCAAAAACTTTCTTAGGCTTAATCCTTTTTATCATAATCCTCCCCAGCAGTTTAGGGTTACTCCAGAAGCTTCATAGAGCTACCCTAAGCCCTTGGATCTTGATCAAATGGCTCCTAGTCATCCCACATGACTGCTAGGTGACAGAACAAGCTTTCCACATGGCTTGTATGTTTGGTCCTTTGATTCACCTGCTCCCAACTACCCCCTGGACAGGTGGCCCGATCTTAGCAACTCCCTAAGTCAATCATAGCTATCCAAACTAGCTGGGATCACTTGAATAGGGTAAAACCCTCAAGAAAGCCCTAATTCGAACCCTAGCCTTATCTCTCTATTACAGCCACCTCAAGCCAAAGATCCAGTCCCTAGGAGCTCCCCAGAACACCCTCTTCATTTCCCGAGCTAAAACTACCCGTCCAAAAGATGCCGCCGGCAAGCATTCCAACCAACCAAAGCATTTCCCATTCAAATGCTTTTACCACTCAATCTGCTACGTTCCAGGACGTGCTTTTAACTAAGGAAATAATTGAGGATAGACTACAAATTCAGAGAGCCAAAGATCTTAAGAATCCACTGGTTGGATTGAGGTAAAAGTTCAACCCTAGTTTAGGGCACTTATGCTAAATAACTTTCAATTTAAAGCATATTATTCTATACAAATAATTCCCCAAATTTTATGTTTATAATATACATTCAAGTTTAAAATTTGAAAAAAAATTGATCGAGCCGATCTTGAGAATGATCAAAAAATACTTTCTAGGGCATTTTTGAACATGACTCAGGTGTACGTTTTTTGGTTCGTTGATCGCTCGATCAACGGTCCAGATTAAGCCTTTCCGCTGTTTGATCAGACCGTGCGATCGACTCTGTCGCATGGATCATCTTTCGGCAAGATCAGACCATCGATTTCGTGCGGCGGGCGATATGATGGCGGGCGGCGTTTGCTGACGTGGTTAAGTTGGAACCGCGTCCACGCCGCCGCTCAACGATTGGCATTAATGCCCGCCGCCGCCGTGTTTTAGCTGGACGAATTAGGAGAAGCCACGTGGTGCCCCTATTACTGTTTAACTTAAAATAATTTAAATATTATTTTTAAATCATTTTAAGTTTAAAAAAATAATAGAAAATTAATTTTCATTAATATAAAAAAATGTATTTGTCATAAAATTAATTATAGTACTTTAAAACTAATATTAATTTAAAATATTACTTTTATTTCAAATTATTTTAAATATAAAATATAAATATTTAAAAATTAATATTTAC
>NW_021319746.1:0-17887 GCF_001605985.2 Dendrobium catenatum | reverse complement strand
AAGTTAATTAATCTTAAACTTTAAAAATTCATATTAAATTCATTTTAAATCAGAAATATTTAAATAATACACCAAAACTTTTGAAACTCTAAATACTTTAATTTAAAGTTAATTTTAAGATTTAATTATTGATTTATTTGAATTATTTAATTATCTTTAATATTTAATTAATATTATATTAAGTATTATATTAAATATTTTGAAAATAAAAAAATATACTTTCAAATTTCTTTGAAAAGTCAGTGGGTCTCTCAACCCCTCAAATTTTTTTTTATAATATTTTCAATTATTTTATTTTAATATATATATATATATATATATTAAAATTTATTTTAAAATATATATTTAAATTTTGAACCTTTGAGAGATCCCTTTAGATTTTAAACTTAGATTAAACATGTTTGAATAGAATTTTTTTTTTGAAGAAATGCAGAATTTTCATTAAAATAAAAGAGTAGACAATCTAATACAAACTAGGTAAAATAAGCTAATGATACCTTTTTCAATAAGAAAAAGGGACCTTATTGAAACTAAATTTGTTAATTTAAACTTATTATAAATGAAATGAAATCCTTTATCTCCTATTTTGAAACTGTTGAGATGCAGGGGATACCAAAATTTAAGACAACCCGACTGTTGATTAGTATACCAGAGTTCCCATCCAGTTAGAAAATAAGAATTAGTAAAGATCCCATAATCATTTAGACAAAGTTTTAAAAAACAAATTAAAAGAAAAAAAAAAAGGAAACAAAAGCTAAAAATAAAATTACAATTCAATAATAAATTCCAAAAGTTTGGTATTAATTTGCCAAACTTTATGATCATATGCTCCATCTTCAAGTATATCTCTGCTATGTTGTTATCCACTGGAGAAACTTTTTGCATTTTTAGTGAGATAAAAGGGAAGAAGAACCTCTCAAACCGTTGTTCTCTTTGTGATCAGCCATCTTTCTTCTAGGTAGTTCTTTCACCGGACGCAATGCCTGAAGTTCTTTGAATAAAATGTGCTTTGATCCGGGGGAATCATTCTTCTTGGCAAAAAAGTTTTTGTCTTTCTTAAGAAAATTTTTTTTGAAATTCAAACTAATTGCTGAATGAGGAGAAGTATCTCTTGATATGTTAAAGCTGTTTTTTAAATCAGGGATTGTAGTAGTAGTGGGATTACCATTTACATAAGAAGCAGCAGACAAAGTTGTCGAGGGAGATACAATAGCGGATTCTGTTACAAAATCCTCCTGAATTCTAGAAATTTTGAATTCAAAATCTGGTTTGTGAGCTCCCAATAATTCAGCACCTTGAGTTGATTCGGTAGACTTAGTAAGAGTCAAAGCCGAAATCTGTTCATCCTTCTTTTCAGCCTCCATAGTTTGTGGAATTCTAAATTTGAGAGCTGAGTTAGTTGGAGAGAAAGCCGGAACTTGTATCTCAACAACCTTTGGATTAATCAAAATATCTTTTGAATTTTGAACAGCATTTGTTGTTATCGAAGATTCAGCTTGAATATATTTTTTTTTAACTTTCAAAATTTGAAATTTGAATGTCCAATTTTTCAGCAATTTTGGTTTCAATCTCACTAGATTCTTCACAAACCAGCAACCATATTATCCACATCAGCAAAAGCATTAAACGAATTAGATTCAAAAACTTAATGCCGAGAAACAAGCTGGTCCATATTGAATTTCAATTTCTGGTTAACCGCCACTTCATCTCCTTCCTTGAATCCAACAGTTTCTTTAATTTGGCTTTTGAAACCTACAACTTCCACTGGATCGGACATCAGTTTGAGCTTGTTTTCATCTGCCAATGTTTGTACAATTTGTTCTGGTTCAGCAAGAACAATTTCTTCACTTGTAGAACCCATTCCAGATTTTTCTGCTGCTGAAAAAATCCTGGATTTCAAATGATTTCTCACTGATTTCTTCTTGTTTTTGAATTTAACTTGCATCCAAGGACCAAAAAGATTATCAGTAAGATTTGAGATGGAAGGGATTTCTTCAACATTAGGACAAACTGAATCAATATGCCCTATTCTCTCACATTTGAAACAAAGTGATGAAGGATTTTCGTATTCAAACTTTTGAAAAAATCTACAGTGCAAACCTTCAACCCATATTCCATAAGGGGGTTTAGAGTTCAAATTAACTCGAATGAATGCTCTAGCAAATTCTCTTCTTCCCCATATAAACATATTACCATCTAATAGTAATGGAGTCCCAATTCTAGAGATAATTCTAGTGATATTGGACTCATCCCAGCAGAGTAGGGGTAAGTGAGGGAGACGAACCGAGATCTCAGACGAAACACCTTACAATGAATTAGGAGAGAAGTTAGGAGACCATTTGTCTAACCCAACTGCAAAACCCCCTACAAACCATGGACCTCCATTAAGGACTTCTTCCATGGCTTCATGAGATTGAAAGGAACAAAGTAGCCAATCTAGGCCAAGAATGGTTAAATGGAATCCTCCATATTTCTTTCATTGCTTTCTTAACTCAATGGCACATTTTGAGAAAGGTAAATTTTTCCCAAGAATTTTAACAACCAAAGATTTACTCAAAACTTGAATATTGGATTTTTCCTTATCCATATCCAGTTTAATAATGTTTAAATCTTCAATCTCATCAAGATTTTTATTCCAATCAATTTAATGTGTGGTTTTTTAATCCACACATCAGAATTATCAAAATTTGAAGCAATAATTGGATTATTGATTTTGACATTAGCCTTGTCAATATCCTTATCATTCTTCAAAATATCAACAAAATTGCTCCTTGAAGAAGAAGCTTCTTTGTCATTTGCTCCAAAAAAAAAAAAAAGAATCCGGTAAAGGAGATTTAGGTAACTTGTTAGAAACCAAAATTACCTCTTTCCCTTTACTTGAATCCGGCAATGGCTTATGTTTAGCCAACAAGCCTCCCTCTTTGATAACAAGAGGAGATTCTAAAACATGAAGATTGTGAAGGGAATTGCATTTGAAGGAGAATCTACCTTTTGAATCCAACATATTTGGACTCGCAGTAGATAAAATTGATTTGGTGTTTTGGTCATCCATAGATGACCGGCCACCTTCTACCATCTCTAATCTTTGAACCCGAAATCTTCAAACTCTCTTCCCAAATCCTTGAATTGTGGAGCTTCTCTCTCTTCCCTTTGGCCGTGCACTTTTCAATTATATGTTTTTTGTGTTTGAATAGAATTAAAGAGGATGATTTGTGAATAATCATTTCTTGATTATTCGCTAATCTTATCTTTAATTATATGTTTTATGTTAATCCATGCATACTTAGAAAGTACACACCACTTAGCCTAGGCTCTCCAAGATTTAAGAACTTGTTTGATTGTGTGTGTTTACTTACATGTTAAGTTTGAGGGCTAGTTAAAACTTTGATTTAAACCCATTTAAATTTAGTGACACCATTAAGGACAATAATTAAGGACCTTTGTTTAGCAAGCTTAGAGAAATTCTAATAATTAGGATACACATCATTTTGACTTGAAACTTCAAACACTTGAACTTAGTGACATATCCAGCCTTGCGAAAGCTTTCCACTGATTTTTGAAATCATTAAGACCCTTAATCAAATTACTTAATTTTAAACCACTAATTAAGCTTTAAAACTTCTAAAACTTATAATAAATAAAAATTAAATTCAAAAAATATACATAATACCTCTAACTGACCAAAATTTAAACCTTAATCAATGAAAATTAAAACCAATTTAATTTGATAGCAAATCAGGCTTTAATTTAATTTTAAGTGAAATTGATTATTTAATTAATTTAATTAATTAATAAAAATTTAAAAATTTCAAAAAATTCCCAAACACTTGGAAATCTTTCCTGGGGTCATTCATGACATTTAGAGTTCATTTTAAAGAGTTTGGAATTCATTTGGAGCAAAATCAAGAAAATCGCTCCAATTAAACAATTTTAAAAATTCAATAAATTGTCAAACTTTGAAAATTCATAACTAATTATAGAAAAATCAAAATTAAACAAACTCAAAGGGATTCAACTCAAAATAAAATTTAGAATTTATTAAAATTTTTAAACCTTAATCTATCAAAATCAAAAAGTCAATTCTTGATCAAATCTAAGTTAAATTTCAACTTTAAACTTTAAACCTTCAAAATAAAATAAAATGAAAATCTACTTTCAGCGTAGTTACAGTCTAAATGATCGTATTAAGGTCTAGTATTTTAATAAAATATTAATTTTCTAGAAAACAATTTTAATCTTTAAGTCAATTTTTGACCCCTTAATAAAATGATTAAAATAATCCAGAAAATTCTTAAACTCAAAAGTTACTTTAAAGCTCCAGAAATGTTTAATCAAATCTAAAAATCAGTAATCAACCAATTTTAATTAAAACTCATTAACTTTTGAATCTTAATTAACTTAAGTCACTTAATCATACTGGGTACCACTAGCAACCCAGAACTACGAGGTTATTAATTAGCCCCAAGAAATGTGAAATAAACTTCAAGGCCTTGATGAGAAATAAAGGTGGTATCCAAAAAAATAATTAAAATTAATCTTAAAATCAATTTCAAATCATTAATACTTAACCTTTAATTAAATGTTTCCCTTAAGCCTTTCAACCAACTAGAACCTCAAACAACCCTCCATAGGATATATCCAAATCACACGGCCTTACACACTTTAGATAGTTTGCTAGGACAACCAACTATAGTTTTAGGCTAGGCCAGTGTTTACTTTCTGTAGTTGTGTGTCGTATTTTTTGTGGTTTTCACTGAATGTTGTTTGCTAGCTTAGAATTGATGTGTTTGTTTACTTTTATGCACTCTGTGTTATGAGTAATTGAGCATTTTAAATTTTAAATATTAACTCCTTGAGACTGATTATAATTGCTTAAGATTGAATATTAACTGCTTAGGATTATATATAACTGCTGATTATTAGGAAACCCTGACGGATCGAGTCTAGAATTTTATTTTTTTAAATGTAATTTGATCATATCATGGTTGTAAATGTTTTAAAGTGCTTTGAGTTTGTGATATTAATATCCAACTTGAATTCCAAAGAGGAGAATACATCCCTAAATGGGAGAGTCTTCTTCCATTTGGAAGATCAAGTTAGGATACTCTTCAAATATATAAAGAGGAAAGATAACAACCCGTACAAGGGGGAGTTATTTTTCATTTGGATAACCAGACTCGATGATCCAAAGAGTTGCAGAAGGACGGAGAAGTGGATAACGAGAAGACCCATTCTCAAAGTCACTTGAGTCTTAGGATTAAAAATTCGGGTTGTTGTCAGTGATGCCCGGCCACTTTACTTTTTTACAATTCTAGGATGTAATATTAAAAGGCACCTGCCCATGGACATTCAATTTGAGCATTTAATTTGATTAATTTATTTAATTGATTGCGAGGTAGAACTACTTGCTTTCTAGTCTTTTTACCTACATGCTGATTTAGATTTGACCTGGAATCCGATCATAGGCTCATAAGGACTCTCTCAAAACTTTTTCTACTTAAACAAAATTAAAACATTTAAGCTCATATAGAAACTCTAACGAATTTAAGAAGTAAGTCCATGACCACTGGGAGTTCGCATGCATATTCATTGCATTTTTCTTTTCTTCGTTAGGAACCTCCTCGCCTGCGGGTTCTTGCAGACCACTTGACCTATGAGGGTGCAGATCTGTCCAAGGGGAATCTATGCATCTTTATGATAAAAACTATTTTTAAGCCTGATTTTAAAACTTCTTCATTTTAAATTTAAGTCATTCATTGAGTCAATATGCATGCATTGTATTAGATACAAACTTAAAAGAGTCTAAACTTTAGTTGTATTAGCTTAAGCATAAAACACCCAACATAAGTTAAAGGGCCAATTAGGATATGCTCTAGATGTCGACCCTATTCTCAAAAACATATCTTAAATAATATCCTTACCACTTAACATTAAAAGATCAGATACATGATTTTAAAGCACCTAGGTGGTTTAGCTGGCTCCCAAATTCAGGCCGGGGTAAGTCTCGATTTGCACTAC
Organism: Dendrobium catenatum; assembly: GCF_001605985.2. Classification (NCBI taxonomy): domain Eukaryota; kingdom Viridiplantae; phylum Streptophyta; class Magnoliopsida; order Asparagales; family Orchidaceae; genus Dendrobium; species Dendrobium catenatum. Next base: position 11,869 of record NW_021319746.1, on the reverse strand, counting down.
ATTAGCTAGGTTTGGTTCACTAATTTTTAGTACCCAATTTAGACTTAGGTTATGAGGCATGCTCGGGCTATAAGACCTCAACCTCGGAGAATTGAATCCCAACTTTCTAATACAATTGATCGTTTAAAGTTAAATATCTTTCAATCAAATTCAAGCCCAACACTTAAAATAGACTGAGGTGTTTCTGAAGTAATTCAGAATCCCAAAACACCTCCTACCCTTCTTCCTTTGACTCCAAAAATAAGTTCTCAACTTGAACCATTCCCACTTGAAATTTTCAATCCTTACCTCCTATGATATCAATCTTTGAAAATCTAGATAGAGTTTTTACCGTTATTTTAATCAAGAGTATTCGTAGGAGACTTGTGTTTCCTACGATATAATAACTACTAGGGCTTGCGCTCGTAGGAGATTTAGTAACCCAGACCATATTTTCAAAATTAAGTTTTCAAAACTGAAATTAATTTTCTTTGGGAAATTTAAATTCAGCGATCATTATCGTCATTCTCAAATGATTGATAATAGGTGATATTCTCTTTCTTTGTAAAGATATATCATTCTATTATTCTTATTTTGATTATGAAATTAATGATCTTTTATCCATATTATTATAGTCAAACAACTAATTTAACATCATTTTGATCTTCTGAGATCATATGTTGTCTCCTCTTGAGTTTAACTACGACAATCCGGACAAATTTAAAGTTCTGAAATTTGAATCCATTAGGGAACGATATGTTTAGGTTATGACATAAACCTCGACCCCTCACCCAGGCATCTTAGTCTAAAAGGATTAGGTTGTAAGACCCACAACTCAGGTTACTTAGCTTAAAGTGCTAGGTCATAAGACCTATCATTATGCAACTTCTAAGGAAGCAATAAGACTTATCAAACTAAAATATTTGGGCTACTTCTATGAAAGCCATAAGTCCCTCAAATTCGGGCTACTTTTTATGAAAGTTGTAAGTCCCAATCTAAATTTAAAACTATGATATACCCGGGACGACAGAACCATGGGATCTTGATCGGATTTACCTCCATCTTCCCACAATTGAGACTAAAAATATCTAACATTTATTCATCCTTAATCGAGAGTTTTCTTTTACATAGTAATAGGAGTAATTAACTATGGGCTCTTGCACTCATAGGAAGTAAGAATCCCAGATCTATAAATCTTGGCACTACCAGCAGTGGAAATCTGATTAATTACAATCTGACTTAAGGGAAATAGAATCCTACGGCTATAAAGCCTATTCATGCATTCATGCAATTTTTCTTGAGCCAACATATTTCTGGTGACTCCACTGGGGATTACTTTTCTCTCCATCTTTAGATGAAAAGAGAACTCATATTTAGTCTCAAATAATAAAACATCTAAAAACAAATATAGATGTTAATTCAATACAAATTTGTGTTTTCTTTTCCAGCAGAATTTAGGTTGACTCTAATCCCTGTAAGTTTTGTTAACAATTGATAACATGACGCTTGCAAAGTCCTTCATGACTGTGAAACTGGGTGAGGGAGCCAGAGTGCAGTTCCCTCAAGTTGTTCTAAACACAAGCTATGCTGGAGCAACCATTCAATTTTGGACTATTTCTAAAGTCATGCAGTACCAACATTTCCTTTTTCAGAATGTTGTTAGCGCACCTACTGCTAAAGGTGTTGCCAAGAATCCTACTACTAAAGCTATTGATTAGAAGGCTCCCAAGAGAGCCTCTATATTTTTAAGACTCTATATTGCTCCAGTGATTCGAAAGAAAGTTCCTGATACCAATTTACAATCTGGTGGCGTGATTATAACCAGTCAAAATATAATCCAAGATGAAGTGCCTGAAAAATACAATGTTGAAGTTCCTGATGCAAGCGCTAAGCTTTCTAGAAAAGCCAGAAGAAAGGCTAACGCTCGCTTAAGAGCTAATGGCTGGTTGCCTGAGACCCTTCAAGAATCATCACCACAGTTAGAAGCAAATGTACCAGTTAATAACGGCTTTGAACTGTTAAAATGGGTAAAAAGAAATGATGATAAGGGTCACTAAAAGAAGCCTCTCTGGGAGACTTCGCGTCAGTAGCCACTACTACTAAAACAGGAAGAATCTGCCTCTTCCAAAATATGTAAAATACTGAAGGCTGTCAAAGATAGAAATCTACAACAAAGACTGAGGAAATCTGTTACTGAAGTTTTCTCAAATACTATCCATCCTCAAAATAACAAATTTTTAGCAAAATCTTATAGAGAGGAGTTTAAATGTCCTCCTTACTACTGACAACCAAAAGAATTATATCCTAATATGGGTCGATAACCATATTATGGAAGAAGACAGTTGGGAGAGCCTTTTGATAGTCTACATGCAAAAGGCTATAATCAAAGATATGATGAACGAAGACCCCGAAAATGGTATCATGAATATGGTCATTCAAAAGTACATTCCGATGTTGCTGGTCATCGGTATGTGGCTCCAAGAAGGCAGCAAGTTTGGGTTCCCAAAAGATCCAAATATTTTTGAGCTCAGAAAGATGACTTCCATAAAGAGATCTATAAAAGGCGACTTAAATCTCATGTCCAGAAGTTATCCCCTAATAAAGAGACTTCTGTTGATGTGATTACACAAAAGATGAAATCTATCATGTCTATAAAGAATCCCCTGACTCTCCAGTCATACATTAGAAGCGGCGGTACCAACTTGGAGAAGATCATGAGTTGGAGGAAGATAATAATTACTATGATAATGAGGAAGAAATGGAAGAGGGTATTGGTCCCATGGACGTTGATATTGTCCGGATGGTTGATCATATAGCTGATCGAGCTAATCAGCGATATACTCATCGAAGTGCAGCATTGAATTTACAAAATGAAGAATAACTACAAGAAGACCAAGAATAAGAAACATCTGTGAATAGAGCTCCACAACTAGAAGAGGTTGAGGTGGAAGAAGCTGAAGAAATCATAAAGAGGTTTCAACTAGAAATGCAATCTATGCAATAGAAGAAAGATAAGAAAATCCATCATTTAAATGCTCGTCTTAATGAGATGAGTAATATGATGAAACAGTTGTTTGGATAGCTTGGCATGATGGTTACAACTAATCAACCACTTATAGCAAATTCTCAAGGGAATGTTCAAAATACTTATGACACATTGGTACCTCCTGATAGAAGATCATAAGAGTTACAAGAGCCAACCTTGATACCTTCTAAGGAAGAAGAAATGGTTAGCAAATCTCAAATTGAGAATCTCTTCAGTCTAATGGTTAAAGCAACTATTGCTTCTGAAGCTGTCGAAGCCTTGGTCGGAAAGGTCGTCCATATCCTCCAGAATATGACCAAGAGAAATACCCAAAAGGGTACATAGTGCCAAAGTTCAATTTATTTGACGGTACTGAAAATCCTTGTCAACTGCTGGCACAATTCAAAACTACCTATGAAAATACATGAGGCAATGATGCACTGTTACTACGGTAATTTATCAATAGTTTAACAGGCACACTTTTTGAATGGTATGCTGAGTTTCCCAATGACTCAGTAAGAACATTCGCCAAATTAGAGACGATGTTCATTAAAAAATTTCTCAGTTCAACAAAGAAGGTGTCTATCACTGACCTTGCTCTTGAGAAAAGGAAAAGAGATGAATCAGTCACCAAGTTTATAACCAGGTGGAGAAATCTCAGCATGAAATGTGAGCAACAACTCACTGAGAAGCATGCTGTTGAGCTATTACTAGGAAATATAGATGATTATATGGCTCCATATCTAGCGATGGCTACAATCAATAAATTTTAGGAGTTACTTGATCGTGTAGCTAAATTTGAAAGGTTACCCAGGCCTAGAATTGCTGGTCTCAATTATAACAATAATCCAACGGGGAAAGGAAAACATATCAAAATTTTTGATCCAAAAAGGGGTGAGGTAAATGCAACATTCCCATCTTTCTTGGAGAAGAAAGAAAAAGAAGATACAATGAACCCACCAAAGATGCTGAAACAAATAAAAGAAAAGCAAAGGCCTGCTACTTTACATGAGAAAATCAACAAATCGTATTCTTTCAAGAAGGAATGTATGGGAAAGATTTTTAGACAATCCCTAAAAATTGTACTTCAATTGCCAAAATCTCGCTGACCAGAAAAGGCTGGCATGATTGATGTTCTAAATTATTGCCCGTATCATAGGATCATAAGTCACCCAATTGAAGAATGTTACATATTCAAACACTGGGTTAAAAGAAATTATTAGAACGGCGAGCTTACACTTTCTAATAGTGTTCTTGTCAATCCCAAGAGAGAGAAAACCAATGTTATCTCCTATATACCCTATCAAAGCATATAGAAGGAGAAAGGAAAAGCACCCCAAGAAGATGAAGGGGGTTTGGAGACCTTTATCTCAAAGAAAACTAAACAGATGACAAATGTTTTACTGGCCATTGAAGGCATTCGTCATACAAGTGCTTTAGAATTGGAAGTTGATTCAAGACTCCTTTCTTCGAAGAACCCAGTGGCAGGAGGGTCCAGTTCAAACAAGAAGAAACCTTTGAAATATTTCAAAGATAAAAAAGGGAAGAATAAACCTAGATCAAAATCTCAAAAAGAAAAGAAAAGAGATTAAAAAAGTATAACACTGTAATTCAAAAATACATCGACTCCATCAATGAATATCAGTAACCTCTAAGACTTTCTATTAAGTTAGAAGAATACATGGCTGATTTATTTCTTGACTCAGGGTCAGAAAAGGAAGATAGTATTCCAATTGAGACTTGCCGAGTTATAAATCAACAAGGTGAAAGGGCTGCAAGAGAACACAATGCACCTCTTGTTATCTATAAAGCTGACGTGAAAATGCCTTCTAAGGAAGAACATCATACACTAGAACCTTTCACTGATTCAGATGAAGAATTATATTTTCTCAATGAAGAGAATGATTAGAAGGGAAAGAACAAGCCTAAAGAAAAATGTCCAAAACTCGGAAGTGGCTCAAACTCCGAGGAAGTGGATAACATAAAGATTTCAAAAAATTCTCAAGCTGAAGCTAGTTCATATTCAGAAGTGACACAAATCTAGATGAGAAGTGGAAATCAAGTTCCTCCACCTTAAAAGAAAACAAAGGATTAGGGGAAGAATATTCAACTTAATGGGGCCGTTATTTCACAAGAGCCTCCTAAACCCAAGATGGCTAGTGCAAATGTGGATTACAACATATTATCACATCTCCATAAATTACCTACATTGCTGAGTGTTTATGATGCCCTTCTGATGTTTAAAAGCCTTCGGGAAACACTCATTAAGGCTTTGCAAAATCCTGAACAGTATGAGGAATTCTTTGCCGAGCAAAATCTGAAAGAAGCTTTTCATACGCAAAATACTTCTACAACCACTTTTTGTGATAGTGATATGCTCCTAGGCACTGCAGATCATAATCGACCATTATATGTTACTGCGGAGAGTAACATTATTGAAATAAATAGAATTTTGATTGATCCAGGTTCTTCTATTAATCTAATAAATCTCAAAACGCTCAAAGGATTGGCCCTGGATGTACAATATTTGAACAGAAGCACGGTGTTTATGCAAGGATTCGATGAACAAGGACAAAGAACCCTGGGATCTTTATTCTTGCCTCTGAACTTAGGGGAACTTAATACAGAGGCAACATTTCATATCATTGATGCTAACACATCATACAAAGCACTTCTTAGAAAACTATGGCTCCACGAGTATGGTATAGTGCCCTCAACACTCCATCAATGTATGAAATACATTCTAGACAATGAAGAATATTGCATTGATGGGGATGAACAACCATTCTTGGTGCACGAAGTCAAAATCTATGATGATGCCAAGTACTTTATAGCTCAAAAGTCAAAAGGCAATAGACTTCCAAAAATTCAAGCTCTTACACTTGATTAAAAAAAAAGCTAAAATATAAAGACAATAATAAATCAAAGCAAATTTGCTCAGTGCCTCATCTCGGTAGTGATACCGAAGAAGATGATATCTCCACAACTTTCAAACCCTCGATCATATGGAAAAGAAAGAATTAACTATAAACTGTCCCTTTTGATTACGAAGCTCATCACAGAAATAAGGTACGGTGTTCAAGCAAATCAATCATTGAAGGAGAAAAATAATTTGTATACCAACCCAAGGGTACTATAGAATCTCAGGATGAAGGGGACCCAGGACCCAATTCCATATCTAAGAATTTGCAAAAAGTATCAATTTCAATGAAGGGTATCTGAAGAACAAATATCTATATATATCATCAAAATAGTGCCTATGCCAGTGGAACATTCCAAAATATTGACTACCTAGCCAAATACAAATATAGAAATGTTAAAAACTTTTATGTTCCCCCCAAAAGAGGTCTCAATGAATGTGGATCCATTTTCTACGAATCAAGAGTAATACCACACAATATTAATGAAATATAAAATGAAGATAAATGGGATGATAAAGATATGTGGATAATTATTCCTCAATACCCTTTACCCATTATATGAAAGCTGATAGAAAAAAGAATCTTCTTCGTTCAAACTTGCAAGCAAGCTTGTTACTTCAAAAAGCTTTGGCATAACGAGCAAGCACAAAAGCCTATTAGTGATGGTTTGTCTAAAATCTGGGGTCTTAGATATGCTCGACATTCACATCTTAGATGAGCATCATCCTATCATTATCTGGAGTGCACTCAACATCCACATCTTATATATGCAACCTCCTATAATGTTATATACAAGGAGGAGAAACCATCAGAGTCTAAAAATCGAGTTGAAGATCTAATAATAGATCTTAAAGAAGCCCTGGCCAAGATACCATGGATGAGCTCAAAGAAATAAATTTGGGCTCTAACCTCTTGTAAGAAAAAGCAGAGGAGTTAAGAATATTACTTCTAAAATATAAAGATTGTTTTGCATGAAACTACACTGAAATGCCTGGTTTATTATCAGAGGTGGTAGTGCATAAACTCTCCATCGATAAAAAAAGTACTGCCTGTTAAGCAAGCACCCAGTCGAATGCGACTTAAAATTGAAGAATAAGTCATTACTGAAACCAAGAAGCTTATTGAAGCTGGTTTTATTCGAGAAGAGAAGTATGCTAACTGGATCACTAACATCCTTCCAGTAAAGAAAAATAATGGTCAAATTCGTATATATATATATATAGACTACCGGGATTTGAACAAAACATGCCCAAAGGATGATTTCCCACTGCCCAATGCAGAACTTATGGTCGATAACATATTAAATCATGATATGTTCTCATTCATGGATGGATCATCAGGTTATAATCAAATCAAAATGGATCTGGAGGATGAAAAACATACCACATTTCGAACTCCCATTGGTATATATTTCTATAAAGTAATGTCATTCGGCTTGAAGAATGCTGGAGCTACCTACCAAAGAATGATGACTCAAATCTTTGATGATCTTATCCATAAGCATGTTGAGTGTTATATTGATGATTTACTTACAAAAAGAAAATATCAACATGAGCATGTAAATGATCTCAAAGGTTTATTCGAAAGAATTCACAAATTTAATTTGAAAATGAATCCGCTTAAATGCGCTTTTGGTGTGTTATCCGGTAAATTTCCCAGATTTATTAGACGCCATAGATGGATGAAAATTGATCCTGATAAAATTCAATAAATAGTAGAAATGCCACCTCCAAAAACTCTAAGACAACTTCATTCATTACAAGGAAGATTGGCATATATTCGAAGATTTATATCTAATCTCTCAGGTAGATGCCAACCCTTTTCATGATTGATGAAGAAAGATACTCCTTTCGTGTGGGACGATGCTTGTCAAGAGGCATTTAATAGAATAAAACAATGTCTATTAAATCCTCCAATCCTCGCTGCCGCAATTCCAGTTAAACCCCTAATCCTATATACACCTGCTCTTAAAGAATCACTCGGGGCATTGCTAGCATAAATGAATGAAAATGGCAAAGAAAATGCACTTTATTATATCAGTCAAAAAGTAATAGGGACAGAATCTAAATATTCACCAATCTAAAAGCAATGCCTAGCATTGATCTTTGCCACTAAAAAACTGTGGTATTATATGTTATCCTATAAAATCACTTTAATACCTAAAGTGGATCTATTAAAGTTTATAATGACTAAACCCACCCTCACTGGCCGTCTGGCTCAATGTGCTAACTTGCTAATGCAATTTGATATAACATATATGCCATAAAAAGCGGTGAAAGGATAGGCTCTAGCTAATTTTCTAGCAGCCCATCCTTTACCTGTAGATTATCCACTCAATGATGAATTGCCAGATGAGCAAACACTTGAAGTGAAAGAAAGAGAAAATCTGCAAGAATGGGAGCTCTATTTTGATGGAGCTTCATCAATAAAACCAGCTAAGCCACCTAAATTTCCTACAATCTAAGTAGGCATTGGCCTTATATTCATTACACCGCAAAAAAGAATACTCTGATATTCTTATAGCTTAACAGAATCTCGCATTAATAATGAGGCTGAATATGAAGCTTTAATCACCGGTCTTGAGTTGGCAGTTAATATGAAAATTGATAAATTTCATATATATGGAGATTCTCAACTCATAATCAAACAAATAATATGCAATTTTAAAATCAATAAGCCTGAATTAATCTCTTATCATGACTGTGCTCTAAAACACCTACGACAAATTCCTGAGGTAACTCTCACAAGGATTACATGTAGTGAAAATGGTAAAGCTGATGTGCTGGCAAAGCTAGCTAAAGAACTAGAAAATCCATGGGATGATCCAATTCTCATAACTATTCAAAAGAGACATGCATTAACTCCAGCTACCATACAAGATGATAAAGGGAAGGAAATGCAAGAGAGCTTAGCTATATCTGATGAAAATGATTGGAAAGATCCATTCATCAACTATTTCAAAGAAGGGAGATTACCCGAAAATAAGCCCATAGCTTCTCAAATATCACAGAGAGCATTAAGATATACCTTGATGAATAATATATTATATCGTAGATCATTTGATCAAATGTGGCTACGATGTTTGGGTCCTGATGAATCCCAAAAGGTCATAAGTGAAGTTCACGAAGGATTGTGTGGTGCACACCAATCTAGACCAAAAATGAAGATCAAAATCAAACGTATGGGATACTACTGGCCAAGTATGGTTCAAGATTGCATCGACCATACTAAAAAGTGTCATTAATGTCAAGTGCATGGAAATATCATGCATCAACCTTCCAATCCGCTACACCCTATAGTAGCGTCATGGCCATTTGAAAGCTAGGGTACTGATATAATAGGTCCTATAAAACCACCATCTTCTTTAGGACATCGGTTCATCTTAGCTTTCACTGACTACTTCTCAAAATGGGCTGAAGCAATTCTCTTATGAGAGGTTAAATCAGATAATGTAATGAAATTCTTTCGTGATAACATTGTCTATCATTTTGGCGTACCTCGTTGAATCATATCAGACAACGGTGTTTCTTTTAGAAGTGTCAAAATTTATCAATTTATAGAATGCAAAAAGATAGACTGGCGCTATTCATCAATATATAACCCAAGAGCCAATGGTTTGGCCGAAGCATTTAGCAAGACTTTAGTAAAACTACTAAAGAAAATTCTCTCTAAAAATAAGAGAGAGTAGCACAATAAATTGACAGAAGCTCTCTGGGCATATCGTACCACTTATAAAATTGCAACACATGCCAGCCCATATTCATTAGTTTTAAGAACTGAGGTAATATTACCTCTTGAGGTCGAGTTGCCATCTCTTCGTATTGCTGTTCAATACGAATTAACTAAAGGAGAAAATGACCTTCTACGACTTGAAGAACTTGATGCTCTTTATGAAATTATACTTCAGGCTCAATAACCTCTAGAATCCTACAAAGTAAGAATGACTAGGGACCATAATAGAATGGTTCGTCGTAGAATCTTTAAAGAATATGAACTTGTTCTGGTTCGCCGGAGACCTATATTTCATCACCGTCATCTTGGTGGTAAATTTGATCCAATATGGGAAGGACCCTTCATCATTGAAATAGTGTATGAAGGAAGTGCCTATCAACTCATAGACCTAAATGGTCAAAGACCTATGCCACCAATTAATGATCAATATCTAAGGAAATATCATACATAAAAGAATGTTATGTATGAAAGTCTGCCTACCGGGAAAAAGTCACTTAAATTCCCTCCTGAAAGATAGGAGACAATTTTTATATTATCTCCTACATTGTAGGAGATAAATTCAACCCCCTCCAGGAAGACAGGAGGCAATTTTTATATTCTTCTGCAATTGGAGAAATAAAATTTACTCCTCTCTTGAAAGACAGGAAGCAATTTTTATATTATCTCTTGCAATGCAGAAGATAAATTCAATCCCCCCCTGAAAAGTCGGGAGATAAATCCATAAAGTTAAAAACAGCCTAAGGGCTGAACTTTGCAAATCTTATAAGCTCATAAACCTAAGGGTCAAGCTAAATCCCTGAAGTTCAACAAACCTAAAGGCTAAACTTCATAATCTCATATGCTTATAAAGCATAAGGGTCGAGCAAAATCCACAAAGTTCAATAATCCTAAAGGCCGAACTTTGAAATATTTTAGGCTCTTACACCTAAGGGTCGAGCTAAATCCACAAAGTTCAAGAAGCCTAAAGGCAGAACTTTGAAATCTTCTAAGCTCATAAACCTAAGGGTTGAGCTAAATCCGTAAAGTTCAACAAGCCTAAGGGACAAACTTTGAAAACCTTCATATGCTCATAAACCTAAGGGTCGAGCTAAATCCATGAGGTTCAATAAGCCTAAAGGCCGAACCTCTGAAATCTTCTAAGCTCATAAACCTAAGGGTTGAGCTAAACCCTATTGGTTCAATATGCCTAAGGGCCGAACCTTTGAAATTTACTATGCTCATAAACCTATGGTTCGAGCTAACTCCACAAAGTTAAAAAAAAAAAAAGCCTAAGGGTCGAACTTTGCAAATCTTATATGCTCATAAACCTAAGGGTCGAGCTAAATCCACAAAGTTCAATAAGCCCAAGGGCCGAACTTTGAAATCTTTTATGCTCATAAACCAAAGGGTCGAGCTAAATCCATAAAGTTCAAAATAGCCTAAGGGCCGAACTTTGCAAATCTTATAATCTCATAAACCTAAGGGTCGAGCTAAATCCCTAAAGTTTAACAAGCCTAAAGGCCGAACTTCAAAATCTCATATGCTCATAAAGCATAAGAGTCGAGCTAAATCCACAAAGTTCATTAAGCCTAAAGGACGAACTTTGAAATATTTTAGGCTCTTACACCTAAGGGTCGAGCTAAATTCACAAAGTTCAAGAAGCCTAAAGGCTGAACTTTGAAATCTTCTAAGCTCATAAGCCTAAGGGTCGAGCTAAATCCGTAAAGTTCAACAACCCTAAGGATAAAACTTTGAAAACCTTCATATGCTCATAAACCTAAGGGTCGAGCTAAATCCTATTGGTTCAATATGCCTAAGGGTTGAATCTTTGAAATTTACTATGCTCTTAAACCTAAGGGGCGAGCTAAATCCACAAGTTTAATAAGCCTAAGGGCTAAAATTTTCTAAAACCTTTTTATGTGAGTTATTTTTCATTAATCTATCTAAAAGGTTGAAATACAATCAAAATATTACAATGAATTCATTGTGTGAAAGTCACACAATTAATTTGTTGGGAGATAATTTGTTTGTTTAAAAAAAAATAGAATAATTTTTTTTAAAAACCATCATACATGTCTCTGCCGACCCCACCTCACGACGAATATAGCCAAATGAAACAACCATTCATTTAAAAAATAGGTAACCTACCGCTCATTCCTTAAAGACGATAAGTAAGAGCAGTTGGAGAATTCATTTTTGTACTGCTCTATCACTTATCTCACCTGAAGCCACC
>NW_021319745.1:144974-147985 GCF_001605985.2 Dendrobium catenatum | reverse complement strand
CAATGAGAACAAAAAATAGGTAAGTTTTCTGTTTCATTACTTTGAGAATATCAATTCTTTTCATAACCCAGCCAAATTTCCTTAGGAAATTCTTTTGTAATTTCCATTTGAACTAAATTTCTTGCCACTAACGGTCTAGATTTTTTAGCAGTGCCTGATCCACCTAAAGAGGTCTACCAAAGATAGGCCTGATCGCTAGAAACATAAAAGAATTAAAAAAATCAGCCTATGGGAATTCAGGTAAGAGAATTAGGTAAAGAAATTCACATAGGACAAACATGAGATTCCAAATTAATATCAAACTCCAACGACCACTTTAATAATCATATATGTCAATTTCTCACATAATAAGTTCTCCTTAAGAAAATTTTTGTGTAATCAAGATCATTAGATAGATTAATAAAAACATGATGAGGGTCTAGAAGGCTAACAGTAAAAGAAGCCAAAAGGTTTAAATTATGAAAGAAATTCCTAATTTTCTCTATAAACTGTCACTTAAATGAAACTTACCAACCAAAGCTTACTTTATGATGTCCTCATCTGAAACAAGAATCATAGGTTAGCCATTAAAAGAAGTAGTAATATTAACAGACGAATTAGCATTACTGGAAGAGCAAGATAAGGCCTCTTTGAAAGATTTAGGAAGAGATTTCCTAATCTTATTATTAGGGTTAGAATCATTACTCACATATTTCTTAAGCGTATTACCATTAACAACTCCCAGCGAAGCTATATTCTTATTTTCCATCTCAATCAACATCCTGTAATCTGATTTCTCAAAGATTTGAGAAGGATATTCGAAACGATCAAAATCCATTAAACCCTAAACGGGCTTGATCTCGATAAAACTACCAAAACGAGCAACAAAAAGAAAAAAAAAATGCATAAAGGAAGAAGAAAAGCCAAACAAAAGATCACGACCGTTCTTCCTCAAAAATGAGTAGAAGAATTACATGAAACCAGAATCACATTCAAATCGCCCGAAGAACGCTCTAGGAACCTAAGGGTTTGATGTTTTTAGGTTTTCCAAGTTTAGGTTTAGGTTTATTTTTATTATTTAGTTTAGGTTTAATTTTATTTATTTTATTTAATATTTAATATTTTTTTATATAAATATTTATTATTTATTTATTTATTTATTATTTTATTTTAGTTTATTTTTTATTATTTATTAATAATTTATTTAGTTTAGTTTAGATTAGTTTATTATTTTATTTTATTTTTTTTATTTTTTATTTTGTTACACGTTAATTAATAAAAATGAATACAAGGTCCTTAAGGGAGACCATTAGCTCTCTAATGCTCGAACAAGCTACAAAACAAAGCAAAAGAAATCCTATGAGCTGATTGTTTCCAGTAATAAAAACTATAAGGCGACCTAGTAACATGCTAATGATGATATAAACAAGAATCTAAAAAAGAAAGATATAAATATGAGAATTAAGGTTAATCTTTCTATAAAAGAACTTAATCACAGCCAAAAGTAACTCCACCTAAAATTCAAAGGGCCTAAAAAATAAAAGACTATAGCAAAAAAAAAAAAAAAAATGAAACAAAAGAAATTACCAAAATTTAAGGCATAACAAAAGTAAGTATAGCAAATTCTGCATAATAAGAAGAATTCCAAACCTTGCCACCATATTAATCCAAATAAGGGATATAGACATATAGAGCTCAGGATAAATTTAAACCATGAAGCCTAACAAAGGTACCACATGCCCCTCAAACCTACCATTAGGATCCATCATAAACTCCCACTCAAAAGACCCCAAAGAACAGAACAAATTGCCCATATAATAGCAGCACAAATCCTCCAGGCTAACACCAACAACCAGCACAATTAAGAGCCCCAAGCTAACCAGTAAAAATAGGTAATATAGGTACCAAGTATTGCTTCAAAAATTATATGAGGCAATCAAAAGCAAAATAATACCCATAAAATAAAGAGCCTCTGAAACTACCAAACTCCCACTGATACGCCTAGTCAAGCCTATACAGCAACATAAAGGTAGGAGAGCAGCAATAAGGAAACCCATCAATAATATAACCAATGCAATCATAGATCAAGTCCATATCCTTCCCAAACCTCAGTTGTATTTACAAGGGTCATAGAATAAATGCCAACAGCCGTATAAACAGCACCAACATAACGAATTATAAGGGAAAAGATGACAGTCACATGTATCCGCAAAAACTTCCATTGGAAATTCAAGCTCCACCAGGAAAATGACCCAAGACAAACACATAAACCCACCAAACTAGAACAACAATTAAGGAAAAACCGAATACAAATATAAGACCGAACACCAACGGGAAGACAGAACCCAACCAACTTGAGAGCAAAACAAAAATAGTGCCTAATAGAAACTCCAAAAGCTGACGATAATTATCCAATACACAATAATAACAGAACACCACCAAACACTAGCTCAATAGTAAAGAGAGCTGGAGAAAATCGAGAAAAAATAAAGCCAATAAAACACAAATAAACTAACAACATATTCCACAACCCCATATAGGGCAACCAAGAAATAGACAAGAGAGAAACTCCAAAAATAAAGAGCAAAAAAAAAAAAAACAAAAATAAAAGCAACTTAAGATCTAACATTGGGTAACCCAATTGCATCAAGTCAAAAAAAAAACAAAAATAAAAGCAACTTAAGATCTAACATTGGGTAACCCAATTGCATCAAGTCTAAGAATACCTTTTGAAGCCACCAAAATGGTGGACCCAATAATATTAGAAAAACACTCAAGGGCACACCACCAATTAGCAAGCCAAGAACTACAATACTTAGGGATCAAGATTGTATTAAGAAGAATGGTGAAGAATGACTTCCAATCATTGATTGATTATGCATTAGAAAGACTTAATTCATGGGGAACTAGATTCTTATCTTTGGCTGGTAAGATGGTTCTCATAAGATCCTCTTTTTTTTTTTTCCGGTTTTCATATCTACTCACTCAATGGTTCCTAAAGGAATTTTATATGAATTGGATAAGTTATGTAG
>NW_021319745.1:11498-137654 GCF_001605985.2 Dendrobium catenatum | reverse complement strand
ATTTTGTGGACCTGAAATGTTGTTAGACAAGGCAGTCGTAGAGTAACAAGAGTGTTTGCTATCATCAAAATCATTATCCATAAAAATAGATTTGTAACACTAACCTTTGAGCCCTAAAATATAATAATAAATCATAACCATAAACCCTAAACCATAAGCCTAAAATATTAATCTTAAACCTTGAACCTAATATCAATAACCTAAACCATAAATACTAAAGTCAAAACCCTAAGTACTAAACTTAAAAATATAAAACCTTAAGACCTAAGCTTAAACTTTTATCCTTTGATTATAAACCTTAAATTGCATAACATAAACCCTAAAATCTAAACCTTAAACACTAATCCTTAAATTATTAACCCTAAACACTAAAACTCAAACCCTAAACTAGAAAATGTACTCTATATTTAAAACCATAAAACCTAAACCATAAGCCAAAAATCCTAAACCATAAATAATATACCCTAATCCCAAGACCATAAATTTTTACCCTAAAACCTTAAACATAAACACTAGAACATATAACCTAAACTCTAATCCTAAAATAAAACCCTAAACCTTATACTATAAAAATCAAAAACTTTAAACCATTAGCCCAAAACCTACCCTAAACATTAACACCTTAAACTCTAAATAAAAAACCATTATGTAAAAATTTAAACCTTAACCTAAAACTAATCATCGAAATAAGAACCCAAAATTTTAAAATCTAATCCCTAAGCCGTAAACATTAACCCCTAAACTTTAGACTTAAATCTTAAACCCTAAGCTCTAAACCCTCAAGCCTAAACCCTTACATAAAGAAACTAAACCCAAAATGCTAAACCCTAAACCTTGAATACTAAACCATAAACAATAAACATATATGAAAATCCTTAGCACAAGATCCAAAACTGTAAACATAAATCGTAAAATCTAATCATTAAGAATAAACAAAGCCTAAACCATAATATACAAACTACAAAACTCAAACCCCTAAACCCTAATTCTCAAACTGTATACCATAAACACTTAACCATAAACTATAAAATCTTCTCGCAAAAAATGAATTCTTAACCGTAAAATATAAATCCTAAACTATAAACTTAAAAATTAAACTCTAATCCCTAAATGCTAACCGTAAAAAAAAAACCCTATACCCTTTAAATTGTAAACTTTAATCCGTAAACCCTAAACCCAAATCACTAAAGCCCTAAATATCCTCCTCTTCCAAAATATCAGCATTAGAAAGTCAAGTTTTGAAAGTAGCAGCCTGATCTATCTTTATAGGGAGACAAAAAATTGAACCATGTGTGTGTAATATATGGAAATTATAAAAAGCACAATTTAAATTTTTAGAAATAAATCTAAATAGGAATAATATCATATTCTTCCTTTATATAAAAAAATTGAGACCATTTCAAAAATTGCATTTGATAATTACTAATACATTGAGATAGATGTGAAAAAAATCAATTCTAGTCTAAATCATTTGAAAATTGTATCACCGCATAATTAGCATCAAGCAATCCAAAACAAAATGGACCCAGTAACTTAAGAAAGTGTTTATTGTGTCTATGTTTTATCTTCTCCAAGTAAATTAACCAACTAATATAAATAAAATGTGGATGCATATTTAAAAAATGTAAACGCTAAACCCTACAACCTAAACCAAAATCGACAAACAATAAACCCTAAGCCATAATCCTAAACCCTCGATATTGAATCATAAAACCCAAGCCATAAAATCAAAACTCTAAAGCATAAACCCTAAAATGTAAAAATACTGAAGCTTTAACACTAATACAAAAACCTTAAAACATAAATAAAAAATCTTTAATGGTAATATCACTATTAAGGAAATTCTTCATATGTGGTTTTCTAATTCTCGGGGTCATATAACTAATCTTAATCCTTCTCTCATTATTTGGTACCTCTGGATTGGGAGGAATAACTCTCTTTTTAATAATTTCAGGATGAATAATGATCTTATTTTTACTAATGTTAAAGATAATGTTTGTAAGTTATTTAATGTTGATCATCTTACTTAATAATTTTAACGGTTATTTATTTGTTGTTAAAGAATTTTGTATTGTCCTGCATGATAAGATTAATAATGTGGGAAATAGACTTATTTATTGGATTATACCTCCTCAAAACATGTTCAAATTAAATAGTGATGGTTCTGTGAAAGGGGACACTTGTGTTTGTGGTGGTATTATTAAAGATTATAATGGTAATTTTGTTACTACTTATGTTGGTCCTCTTCCTACTTGCTCTATTATCTTTTCTGAACTTATACTATCTTTTTTGGTCTAAAACTTTATCTTTCTCTTGGTCTTGTTAATCTTTGGATTGAAGTTGATGCATTGTACATGGAAGACTGACTCAAAGATTATGAGGAGAAGATCTGCAGTCCAGATTAATTCTATCTTATTAGGGATATTAAATAACTTTTGATTATTTTTTTTTCAAGTAAAGTTGACTCATATCCAAAGAGAAGAAAATGTTTGTGTTGATTGGTTAGCTAACCATGGTTCTAAACTCCAATTTCATACTAAATTTACTTATTACCAACAGCCCCCAATTATTAAAGGCATCCTTAGATTAGATAATCTTTGTTTTCCTTATGTTAGAAACTAATTGTTGTTTTGTTGGGTCTTTTTTAGGTTATTTTATCCTTCTACAATCTTGTTTGATTTGTGTTTTTACTTCATGATTCTAATTTTTAGGATTGAAGTATTGTATTTCTGCTCTCATAATTGCATTATGGAGTTTGTCTTTATAAGAAGCTATTTTTTTTATTTGTTTTCTTTCTTTTGTAACAATTGGTATTTATGTTTGGACTTCTTTATCATGGTCGAGCATGATTCAGTTACCTTGGGGACTACCCAGCTTGTGATTTTTTGGTGTTACCATCTAAAGAATTATGTTAAGAATATGGCTGCTATTTTTATAAGTTGGTTGTTTTTGTGGTATCTCTGGTTTGGCAATCTATCTTACATATTTATGGATTTATATTCAGATGGTGTCATTTGGAATTGGCATGTTCTAAGTAATGATTGGAGATCTAATTTTTCTTATCATTACCCTATGTGTTTCTCGTATACCCCCTAGGGTTTTTATATTTGGCTATTTGACTTACCTCATTCTTGGAATCTCTATTGGGTTGGTCTGTCTAAGATTTATCTTTGAGTTGATTTCTTTGCTTTTGAAGTCTATAGATTTGGATCCTTTGATCTTTAATACATATTGAGATTCTCAGGTGCAGATTTTTAGTGGCATGTTGTTGATGTTCTAGTCCAAGTGTTTCTCTACATGTTCTAGAGGTTTTTCCAAATATAGGATTTACAAATGCCTTGGTGGATTTGGGAGTATACTAGAGTGGCATTCGAGTTTTATGTATGATAGCTTGGTTAATACAACACACTTGAGCTCATATGGCCCTTTTCAAAATTATCCATATATTTTTTGGGTGGGATTTATGGCGATTTGTATTCTAGTATGTTTGTTGTTAGGTCGTGGTTGTGTGGTGTTCTGCCTCAGTTTGGTTACTTTATTTGTCTTATTACTTTAATGCTCTTCTTATTTATTAAAAAGAATAGACTTAGGATCTGGTTTATTGCTTAATATATCAAGGAGTTAATTTTAATTTACAATGCTACTTCTTTCCTTTGCTTTTTTCATTTTGATGATGGTAAACACAATCAGAAAAGTTCAAGCAGTTATGGTGATTTAATGGAAGCAGTGTAATGAAAAAGCTGTTAACTAAATTCTAGAATCAAAGTACATGGTACAGCAGACTAATCTCCCTTTTGACATTACAAAAAGGAGGAGGAAACTAAAAAAATAGAAACTAAAACAACCATAAAAAAAACAAACTATAGAAAAATAGCATAACAAAGAAAACTAAATAAAAGAGGGACCCTGATCATTATATGGAGGATGTGGTGGTGAAAAGTAACTGGTCAAAGTGGCAAACTGAGATCCGAACCAGGCCATATCCTGGTCGTGCTGGTGCTGCATGCGGGGTGATGTCCTTAGTATGTTGTGCTCCTGTGCAACAACGTAGGCCTCAAAGCGTTTCTCCCATTGATCAAATCTCTCCACCAACTGATCTAGTTGAGAGTGCTGGCGGAGAGGAACAAGTTCAGGAACAGGAGCGGGAGCCTCCTCCTCCTTGGCCCCCTGAGCTTCTGTATCCGTTGGGTGGAGATGAGTACAGTGAAGGACGTTGAAGGAATTATTTGAGTAGAAGTGTGGCTGAAGGTCAGGAGGAGCAGGATATTGAAGGTTGTATTTGGATTTTAGAACATATGCAATAATGTGTCCTAGAGTAAGATTGGGCTTCCTTCTATGACTGGATCTCAAACTATAGTTAAATATTCGATGTAACAAAAGATCAGGTCGGTTGCATTGAATTCACGATTGGCTATTATGTAAAAAGTGGTGAGTGAAAGAAGGGGAGTGATATGGACATGGTCGTCAACTTTAGAAATCATAGAGGTGCGAAGGACATGCTGGATCATCCTAGCATCTTTAAGTAAATAGCTAGCTCTCAAACATGAAAGGGGGAATTATTATGGAGAAGAAAGTGATTGGCCGTAGCCCAGTTAAAATCAGGATCAGAAATGAGGGTATGCATCTTATCCTAGTGGTGGACAACTACAACAGTTCGGCATAATCCTGGTATGTGATCTCGATTGGGCGTCGATTCACATACGAGGTGAGAGCAGTGTAGGAAGAATTGAAGTGAAGGTTGGCATAAAATTAAAGATAAAGTTCAGAATTAAAGGGGACTACGAGGGTGAGAATAAAGAACAGAGTGGTATGAGTAAAAAGGTCGAGTACCGGATAGGAGAGGTGGACTGGATTGATTGTTCGAGAGAGAGAGAGAGAGAGAGAGTAATGCTATAATCTTTGTAGCGGTGGTAGGCAGTCTTATCGTCTGCCTCCCAAAAATTAGGGTCCAACGTGCCATTTGAGAAACTTCCAGATGTGTATCGAGAATAATTCCCACCAGCCATTAGCAAGAAAAAGTAAGAGACAGGAAGCAGAAATCTAAAAAAAGAAATTGATGTGAAAACAAATGGCTAGAAGGGGCTCAATTTAAAGAAACGGCTAGTTCATCCAGGACGATCATAGGATTGTCCAGGCTGATCCGGTGTAATTATTGTGTACAGTCTGATTGGTCAAAAAGGCAGTCCGATCATCCGGGATGATCAGATATTGTCCGAGACGATTAGACACACGCAATCATTCCGAGGAGTTAAGCTAGACGATCGTTGAAAAAGTAGATCGTCCAGGTCGATTATGTGGACCGTCCAGGATGATGCTCAATAATGGATCGTACCGGCCAAATTTAAAATGTTTTAAATCATGCACCATGTGTATTGTCCAAGACGAACAGTGGATCGTCCAGGCCGATTGTCCAAAAAATGGATTATCCCAGGTGAATTTATCAATTTTAAACGTACTAACACGTGTATCGTCCAGAACAAACAGGTGTATTGGATGGGACAATTACCAATAAATGCATTGGTTGGGATGAAAAATGTATCAGCCAAGACGATCATGATGATTGTAGGAGAGGACGATCATATCGTCCAGGATGATAAATGATCGTCCAGGATGATAAATGATCGTCCAGGAAGATGAAAGCAGAAAAGTTAGAAAATTCAGCAGATGGAGTTTTTGATGAAAAAATAATAAATCGTCCAGATGATATAGGAATCAGCCAGGACGATGTGACAATATTTTGAACTTTAGAGGAAGGATGGAGATGATCGGAGAAGGCCCAAAAATAATAAAATCAATTAAGAACAACAATGATAAAACATAAAAAAGGCATAAAAACTAGCAAGGAAATAGTTTTTTATTTTAAGTTTAACAAGGCATACATATGATAAATTCTCCAAATAATTAAATTTTAAAGATTTGTAAGATCATTGAGTTAAAAAAGCCAAAATCTGAAAATGGTAGAATATCCAATCTTGTTAACCCTAGCTCGGACTTCTTTCAGGGAAAAATTATCTTATGAAAATAAAAGATCTAACTCAGAACAAACTAATTGAAAAAAAAAAAAAAGATTCGTTCAAAACTTGCTCCAAAGAAAATATCTTATAGAATAATATACCAAAGAAATTTGTCTTAATCATGGAATTTGAAATCAAGCCTTTGAAAATATCAAGTACCCATGAATTCTTCTAAAATTTTAGAAGTTTGAAAGAGGTGTAAGCTTGTCTTTTATGGGCTCATTTTATGTCTCTTCTCAATTTGAATGATGCTCTTTATGCATGTTTTTTATACACTTTTGTGTATATTTTTCAATTTGGTGTCATTGCGCATCTTTTTGTTTTTAGCGTCATTGGCCTTTTTATTTTTTGTTCTTGTAAGCTAGATCCCTTTTCAAAAACTCTTAAAATATATTTAGTTGTGAGTAGATCTTCCAGACATTAGAGAAGAGAACTCACTCTCTAATATAAGGAAGAATAGCCACAAAGCAGAATTTAGTAATTATATGATAAATGCAATGACAAGATTTTAATTAACTTGAAAGATATATAAAAACTTTGAATTTTATAAATATATGATAGATTATTTTAGCAAGATAGAAAAGATCTTAATTTCAAGAACTAGTTGTTAATTTGAGATAGACTTTTGTATAGAATAGAAAATTATATCACTAAAAGAGGTTAGAGGGAGGGAAACCTTCAATGGCGTTTCTCCCTTTAATTAATTTAGAGATGTTAAAATATTGACTATAATTCAAAATTTTATTTAGCAGCAAGTTTAAGAAATTTTATGAGCCGTGAGCCTTTGTCCAAGTTTCATATGCTCTCACGAGGTCTTTTGTGAGAGCACACCTGCAAAATCATCAAATGTCAGATTTAGGAACCCAAACAGGTTTGGGTTTCTTCTTATGAAAAGAAGAATATGATGCATGGGTGTTATGTAGTGAATTATGCAATTTGGTTCTCCATACCCAATGTGTACTATGGTGAATGGTCCAAGTATGTGCAATATGTCCTAACATGCCACATGAAAAACATCTAACTCCAGCAAAAAGATTTCTTAATCGGTTTGGGTTATAATGCCTCTTCCTAGTTATTGACTTTGGATCAAATGTGGGTGTCATCCAATTTTTTTTAAGTGCATCCAATTCATCTTTAAACCTCAAGTGAGCATTTTCTAAATCAATCTGCAAACAGTGCCTTTTATGCTTATATTCTTTAGTAGAAGATTTAAAATCAGATTCAAGCGAGGTGTAGGAAGCTTTCAAAGAATCATGCTCAATTATTAATTCAAAATGCTTTTTATTTAAATCATCAAATTTATCAAGTAGAGATATGTGATTACTATTAATTTAAAAGTGATCTTTACTCAAAATTTCATGCTCTTTTTGTAAATTTAAAAACTCCAATTTCAAACTAACGTGTGTTTTCTTAAGTTTTCTATATGATGCATGGATTTTCTCACATATTTCAAGCAATTGGTCATAGGTTGGTTGGCATACCTCTTCTTAGTCAGATTATTCAAAATCATCAGCCATTAAGCACAAGTTTATTATCTCCTCTTCAGGTTCAGTCTTAGATGAGTCAAATGTAGACTCCACCCAAAAAGCTTTTTGGGCTAACTTCTTATCCTTTCTGAACTTACGTTTCTTCTCATTTTTTTTCTTTGCTTGAGTGATCCTGAAGTGTAGGAATATCATCTCTGACATGTCCAGGATTCCTGCATTCAAAATAAATAACATCAGAATATCCTTTAAAATTTTTGTTATCCTTACCTTTTCTCTAATTTTGATGATGCTTAGGACTCTTTCTTAGAAAGCTCTTAAATTGTCTCATGATTACGGTAATATCATCATTTTCAGACCTGGATGAGTCAGCGCCCGAGTTGTTCGCCTTAAGTTCCACCATTTTCTCCTTCTTCCTCTCACCTGCATCAAGATTTCTTTGGTTCACTCCTTACTCGTAAGAAATGAGTGAACCAAATAAGTTATTGATCGAATAGGTATTTAAATCTTTAGACTCAGAAATTGCAATGATTTTAGCATCAAAAGAGGAAGGCAAACATCTTAAAATTTTGTTCACTTTTTCATAGTTAGTAAGTTCTCTTCCTAATGCATGCAATGAAGTAACAATCTGAGTAAACCTTGTATACATTTTAGAAATCATTTTATTATATTTCATATGAAAAAGTTCATAATAATGCAATAAAATATTCAAATGAGATTGCTTAACTTCATTAGTGCCTTCATAGGTGATACACAATTTATCCCAAATTTCTTTGCCAATAGATCAAGTAGAAACACGCATGTAATCTTCATATTTAAAACATAGAAAAAATAGATCAAAAACTTTGCATTAAGTTGTGCTAAACCTCTTTCATCAAAAGTCCATTCAGTAAAAGGTACTTAAGTTTTAATTCCATTAAGTTCACGAGAAGGTGGAGAATATCCTTCTTTAATAAGCATCCATATATGATAATCAATCAATAGTAAAAATGTATACATGCGAGTTTTCCAAAAATCAAAAGGAAGGTTATCAAACAAAGGTGGTCGTGTTATAAAATATCCTTCCGTTGTATTACGATTACTATTGTTAGCCATGGATCAAAATTCAAAAAGTTTTCAAACTTAATTTTTATGAATCCCGCTCTGATACTACTTGAAAGTTCATTAGGGATGTTAAGCCCTTATGAACTAGACTGAGGCTAACCAAGAGGGGGGTGAATTGGTATTTTAAAAAATCTTCTTACAGAATCAAAGCACAAAAAGCATAAACCAAAATAACCACATAAATCAAAGTGCAGAAAAATAAATGCGGAAATCAAAACAAAGAAATATCACACCAAATTTATAGTAGTTCGGTCAACTCGACCTACGTCCACTCCTTAGAGGCGCCCTACGAGTATTGCACTACAAAAGTGACTCTCCTTTTTTTCTCACAGCAAGGCGGAGAAGCTCTCATAAAAACTCCTTTCCGCCAACCCCAACGAGGTAGAGAACTCAACTCCTTTTGCTTCCTCCTGAAGTAGGCATAGAACCCAACTCCATTTTCTTCTTCCTAAAGCAGGCAGAGAACCCAACTCCTTTTGCTTCTTCCTGAAGCAGGTAGAGAACCCAACTCCTTTTGCTTCCTCCTGAAGAAGGAATAGAACCTAACTCCTTTTACTTCCACCTGAAGTAGGCAGAGAACCTCGACCAATTGCTGAAGCTTACCTCCCTTGAACCCCCAAGGATGAAGGACGAAGACTGGACAAGATGCCTTGGAACCTTACTTGGAGCAACCTTTGTGAATCCCTCTTACAAACTATCCCTCATAAGTTCCTCCCTCTCTCTCCCTCTCTCTCCCTCTCCTTTTGGCTCTCTCAAGTTAAGACAACAGCTAAAGGTCACTTAGCATGAGAAAATTTAGGTCCTTTAAATAAAATTTAAAGAACTGACATTATCATCCAGGACGATTGGAATATCATCCTGGCCGATCAGTACAAAAAGAGCTCAATCAACCGTGATGATTTGGGACAATTAGAAGAAAATTGGTTACATCATCTAGGCCGATATAATATCATCCTATCCAATTAGTTCAAATCTGAGTACAATCATCCTGAACATCGCCTGGAATAGAGTCTGGCTGATGTTAATCATCCAGGACATCATCCCGGCCGATCTTGTGATCAGCCTGGCTGATGTGATCGTATCAGCCAACCTTAATTGCTTTCCATAATTACCAAATTTGTTTAGGCATAATTGTGCTGAATCGTCCAGGCCAATGTATAGGTCATCATGGCTGATGTCCTGAAATAATGAATACCTAAATTGATCACGGAGGCTAATTCTTTCTGATTTGAGCCTATCGTCCTGGACAATACAAGGATCATCCAGGATGATTTGCTTAATGAGGTCTGCTTAACCAGGATGCCCTAATTAGGATTTATATTTTTAGTCAGATCATCCTAGCTGATATAAACATCATCCAGGCCAATGTACTTCAAATAGAAAACTTAAAAAACCACTCAAGTGTGTATGTGCAAGATTTCTTATCATTAGGAACCACTTAAATAAATGACTCAAAAAAAAAAGAAAAATATTACTGACTGACACAAATTAAATCTACCCAATCTTGAACTGGTCTTGAGTTCTATTTGATCTTGTGGACCTGAAAAGTTAGTAAGCAAGGCAGTCATAGAAAAACATGAATGTTTTCTATCATCAAAAGTCTAATTCATAATCTCATATTTGCAACAGCTAGACCCTTAGATTTATGGGCATTAAAAATTTTGAAGGTTCGGTCCTTAGGTTGATTGAACTTCATGGATTTAACTCGATCCTTATGCTTACGAGTATAGGAGATTTGAAAGTTCGACCCTTAAGCTTATTGAATTTTATGACTTTAGCTCGACCCTTAAGTTTATAAGCATAAAATATTTCAAAGTTTGGCCCTTACGCTTATTGAACTGTGTAGATTTAGCTCAACCCTTAAGTTTATGAGCATAAAAGATTTTAAAGTTTGGCCCTTAAGCTTGTTGAACTTTGAAGATTTAGCTTGACCTTTAGGTTTATGAGCATAGGATATGTCAAAGATCGACCCTTAGACTTATTGAACTTTGTGGATTTAGCTCGACCCCTAGGCTTGTGAGCGTAGGAGAAATCAAAGTTTGGCCCTTAGGCTTGTTAAACTTTGTGGATTTAGCTTGACCCTTAGGTTTGTGAGCATAGGAGATTTCAAACTTTTTCCCTTAGGCTTATTGAACTTTATAGATTTAGCTCGACCCTTAGGTTTATGAGCATAGAAGATTTTTAAAGTTTGACCCTTAGGCTTGTTGAACTTTGTAGATTTAGCTCGACCCTTAGGTTTATGAGGCTAAGAGATTTCAGAGGTTTGGCCTTTATGCTTATTGAATAATGGGTTTCTGCTCAACCCTTAGGTTTATGAATATATAAGACTTTCAAATTTAGCCCTTAGGCTTGTTGAACTTTATTATTTAAGCTCGTCCATTGGGTTTATGAGCATAGAATATTTCAAAGTTTTCTTATTTTATTTGGCAAAAGGGGATAAAATTACTCCCTAACTTTTCGGGAAGGGATTGAATTTATTTTCTACATTGCAGGAGAATATAAATTACCTCCTGTCTTTTAGGAGGGGAGTTAATTTTATTTTACTCCTTTTAGGAGAAATATAAAAATTACCTCCTATCTTTTAGGAGAAAATTTAGAAAACTTTTGTCTGGTAGGCAAATTTTCATACATAACGCCCTTATATATGATATATTTTTAGATATTGACTATTAATTGGTGGCATTAGTGTTTGACCTTTCAAGTTTATGAGTTAATAGGCTCCTCCTTCATATACTTTTTTAATAATGAAGGGTCCTTCCCATATTGTCAAGGCAACGATGAGGGATTATAGGTCTTCGGTGAACCAGAACAAGTTCACATTCTTTGAAGCTTCTAAGATGAACCATTATATCATGAGCCCTAGTCATTCTCGCTTTGTAGGATTCTAGACTTTACTGAGCCCTTAGTCTAACTTCATCATGAGCTTCAAGTTCTTCAAGTCATAAAACATAATTTTTTCTTTTGTTAATTCGTATTTAACAGTAATAGGATGAGACGGTAGCTCAACTTCGAGAGTTAATATTTCCTCAGTTCTGAAAACTAGCGAATATGGGGTAGCCTGCGTTGCAGTTTTATAAGTAGTACGATATGCCTAGAGAGCTTCTGTCAATTTATCGTGCCACTCTCTATTATTTTTATAGAGAATTTTCTTGAGCAATTTAACCAAAATCTTATTACATGCTTGGGCCAAACAATTGACTCTTGGGTTATATATCGATGAATAATGCTAGTCTACCATATGGTGTTGTATAAATTGATAAGTTTTGACACTTTTAAAGGTGGTACTATTATCTAACATAATTTGACGAGTTATGACAAAATAATAGAAAATGTTATCTTGAAAGAATTTCATCACATTGTATGCTCTGACTTCTCATAAGGGAATTGCTTCAACCCATTTTGAGAAGTAGTCAGTGGCAACTAAGATGAACTGATGTCCTAAACAAGATGGTGTTTCTATAGGACCTATTATATCGATACCCAACCTTTCAAATGGCCATGATACTACTATAGGATGTAGTAGATTAGGAGGTCAATGCATGATATCTCCATGCACTTGACATTGATGGCATTTCTTAGCATGGTCAATGCAATCTTGAACCATACTTGGCCTGTAGTATCCCATACATTTGATCTTGATTTTCATTTTTGGTCCAGATTGGTGTGGACTACACAATCCTTCGTGAACTTCACTTATGACTTTCTGTGATTCATCGAGACCCAAACATCATAGCCAGATTTAATTAAATGATCTACGATATAATGTATCATTCATGAAAGCACATCTTAATGCTCTTCGTGATATTTGAGAAGCCATAGATTTATTTTCAGTCAATTTCCCTTCCTTAAAATATCTTATGAATGGATCTCTCCAATCATTTTCATTAGATATAGTCAGGCTCTCTTACATTTCTTTCCTTTTATTATTTTGTATGATAGTTTTAATATATGCCTATTTTGTATAGTTATAAGAATTAGATCCTCTTATGGATTTCCTAGTTCTTTGGTGAGCTTTGTTAATGTGTCGGCTTTACCATTTTTACTATGTGTAATCCTTGTGAGAGTTACCTCATGAATTTGTTGTATGAGTTTTAGAGCATAATCATGATATAAGAATAATTGAGGTTTATTGATTTTAAAAACACCTAATATTTTTTTTATTATGAGTTGAGAATCTCCATATATATGAAGTTTCTCAATTTTTATATTAATCGCCAACTCAAGACTCGCTATTAAGGCTTCATATTTAGCCTCATTATTAGTGCGAGGCTATATTAAGCTATAGGAATATCGGAGTATTCATTTTTGTGGTATAATGAATATAAGGCTAATACCCATTTGGATTTTTGGAAATTTAGGTGGCTTGGATGGTTTTATTGATGAAGCTATTGATGAAGCTTCATCAAAATAGAGCTCCCATTCCTGCAGATTTTTTTTCTTCTACTTCAAGTGTTTGCTCATTTAGCAATTCATCATTGAGTGGAGAATCTGTAGGTAAAGAATGGGCTGCTAGAAAATTAGCCTAGAGCCTATCCTTTCATCGCTTTTTGTGGCCTATATGTTATGCCAAATTGCATTTGCAAGATAGTCTATTTAGCAAGACGACCAGTGAGAGTGGGTCTAGTCATTAGAAATTTTATTGTATCCACTTTAGATATTAAAGTTAAAAGTTCGTTAGGGATGTTAAACCCTTATGAACTAGCCCAACCTAACCAAAAGGTGGGATGAATTAGTATTTTTTTTTTTAAATCATGACTAAAATAAAACATAAACATACCAAAATTCATCACAAGGAAATTCAACGTGTGGAAATTAAATAAAAAAATGTAGTAGAAAAGAAACACAAAAATTTATAATGGTTCAGTCAACTCGACCTACGTCTACTCCCCGGAGGTGCCCTCTGAGTATTGCACTAAACTTAGTAACTCTCATTTATTACAAATCTGATTTCAAGGATTAGAATTTTCATGATAGCAAACATTCATATTTTTTCTATGACTGCCTTGCCTACTAACATTTTAGGTCCACAAGATTAGATTGCAATTTGAACCAGCTTAAGATTTGATACACTAGGTCTCAGTAAGTTTGTATTTTTTTTTCTTTCTTGAGTCTATTAAAAACGATGTGGTTCCTAATGCTAAGTAACCTTGCACACACACACATGGGGAAATTTTTCTATCTGTTAATTTAGGCATCATTGGGGATGATCCAAACATCAAACTAGATAATCTGCTAAAAATAGAAACCCTAAATTAGGGCATCCTGGTTAAGGAAGCCATCATTAATCACATTGTCCCATACCATATTTGTATCGTCCAGGACGATAGGCTCAAATAAAAAAGAATCAGTCGCCAGATCTATTTAAGTATTCTATTTTTTTAGACATCATCCAGAACATCAGCCTGGATGATGCAGTACAATTATGCCTAAATTAATCTGGTTATTAAGGAAAGCAATTAAGGCTTGATTGCACGATCACATCATCTTAGACAATCGTAGGATTGGCCGAGATGATACACTGGATGATTGGACATAGCACAGCTCTTATTCAGGGCAATATTCTCTTTCATCCTGGATTATGTTTTTCACTCTTTACTCAATTTATGGAACATCGGCATGGACGATCCACCTGTTCATCCTAGACAATACACGTGGTAATACATTTTTAACACTTTATATTTGGTCGGTACGACCAATTATTGATGATCGGCCCGGACGATCCACCTATTCATCCTGGACGATACTCGTGGCAATGTTTTAAATGTTTTTAAATTTGGCTGGTAGATCCATTATTGGGCATCATCCTGAAAGTTCCTCCTAATCGACCAAGATGATATACTTTTTCAATGGTCATCTATCTTGACTTCTCGGGATGATCGCTTGTGTCTTATCATCCCCGATGATATCGAATTATCCTGGATGATACAACTGCTTTTTTGACCAATCCACCTTGACGTCATTATTATTCCTAATTAGCGTGGATGATTCTATGATCATTCTGGACAATTGGGCCAATTCTGTAAATTTTAGGGTTCCAACCATTTTTTTTCACATCCTCTTATTCTACCAGCCTAATACTTCCTATTGTATTGCGATTCTTGATCATGGCAGGAGGAAAGCGATCCCACCATCCTCCTGGTAGTTCCTCTAGGGCTACTCTGAATCCTCGATTCACTGAGACGGACGATCAAGCCACCTACCAAAGATACAATATGGCTGGAATCACTATCTTCCAGTCTGTCAACCCAGACATTCTCTCATATCTAGCACTTGATCTATTTTTTCACACCACCTTATGTTTTCTCCTTACTCTTACTGTGCCTTTATACTATGAGCTGCTTTTTAAATTTTTTCCTGGTCTCTACATAAATTCTTCCTTTACTTCTCTTGGATCCTATGTGAATTGACACCCCATCGAGATCACATATCAAGATTATGCGGAGCTTTTACATCTTTCCACAGTAGGGGACAAACTCCACACCCTGTGTTCTGACCCCGACTATAATTGGGCTCCAGCAAACCAATCACTTCGAAACACCAATGCTCACTTTCATGTTGGAGAGACTAGCAGCTTGCTCAAAGATGCTAGGACTATCCAACATATCCTTCACACTTTAATTATTCCAAAAGCTGGTGATCGTGTTCATATCACCGTACTTCTTTCGATCACCACCTTCACATTTTGGCCCATCAAGAATTCAATGCCATTAATTTAATTTTTTTTTTTATATCAAGCATCTGAATACCATTCGTGATCCAGGACATAGGAGGAAGCCAAATCTAGCCCTAAGATATATCATTGCTTATGTCTTAGTATCAAAATATAACTTCCAATATCCTTCTCCACCAAACTTCCAACCTACATTCTACTCCAATAATTCCTTTCATGCTCTTCACAGTACTTGTCTCCACCTAGGGGATGGGGAAGCTCAGGGGGCAAAGGAGGAGGAGGATCCTACACCTGCTCCTGAACCTGTTACTGCACCTACTTCGCTTCGCCAGCACTCTCAGCTGGATCAACTGATGGAGCGATTCAACTAGTGCGAGCTTCGCTTCGAGGGATACTTTGCTGCATAGGAGCACCAACATATTGAGAATATTATTTGCCTACAGCACTAGCATGACTAGGATTTGGCCTAGTTTGGAAAGCAGTTTGCCACCCTTTCCAGTTACTTTCACCCGCCACCACCACCTCCATCTCCATCAGATGATTAGGGGCCATCTTTCTATTAGTCTGTTTCTTTTATATTTTTCTATAATTTTTTTTTTTATTTTTAGTCTCTACGTTGTTTCTATTTTACTTTCCTCCTCTTTTTTGTGATGTCAAAAAGGAGAGTAGTTGGTTATACTGGTTGCTTTGATTCTGCTATTGGATAGTTAAAATTATGTTTATACTTCTTTTAAACTATTCTTGAACTGCTTATATTATTTTTTGGTTTTCCATCTTCAAAAAGGGAGAGATTTTTGCAAATCTAATTTCATGGATTAAAATTTGATGATATCAAACATTCAAGTTTTTCTATGACTGCCTTGCCTACTAATATTGTGGCTGAAAGTAACTCGAAAGAGTGACAAACAACTCTCCAAACTAGGCCATATCCTGGTCATGCTGGTGTTGTAGGTGAATAATATCCTTAGTATATTGATGCTCCTGTGCAACAACGTAGTTCTCGAACCGTGCCTCCCAATGGTCGAATCGCTCCACCAGCTGATCCAGCTGAGAGTACTAGCAAAGTAGAATAGGAGAAGGAACATGTTTAGAAGCCACCTCCTCCTCTGCTCTCTGAGCTTCCTCGTCCCCTGGGTGGATATGAGTACAGTGAAGAATGTGGAAGGAATTGTTCGAGTAGAAGGCAGGATGATAGTTGGGTAAGGCAGGATATTAGAGGTTATATTTTGATTTTAGAACATATGCAATGATATGTCCTAGGGCAAGATTGGGCTTCCTCCTATATCCTGGACCTCGAATAGTAGTCAAATGCTCGATGTAATGAAAGATAAGTCAGTGGAATTAAATTCATGATGGTCCAAAATATAAAAGATGGTGTTTGAGAGAAGTGGAGTAATATGAACGTTATCACCAGTTTTTGGGAGGATGGAGGTGTGAAGGACATGTTGGATTATCCTAGCATCTTTGAGTAAGGTGCTAGTCCCTCCAACATGAAAGTGAGCATTGGTGTTCCTTAAGAAGTGGTTGGTTGGAGCCTAATCATAGTCAGGATCAGAACGTAGAGTGTGAAGTTTAATCCTAGTGGTGGAAGGATGTAAAAGCTCCTAACAATCATGATATATGATTTTGACGGGACGTCGATTCACATAGGACCTAAAGAAGTGAAAGAGGAATTTATGCGGAGGCTAGCAAAAAATTTAAAAAGATGCTCGGTGTTGATAGGAACTATAAGAGTAAGGAGAAAATATAAGGAGGTGTGAGAAAATAGATCAAGTACCAGATATAAGGTAATGTTCGGGTTGACAGACCAGGAGATAGTGATTCCGGCCATCTTATACCTTTGATAGGTGACTTGATCATCTGCCACATTGAGTCGAGGGTCAAAAGTCGCCATTGGGAACTCATAGAAGGATGGAGAGATATCTTTCTTCCAACCATTATCAAAAAATAGAGCATGACAGTAAGAGCACAAGGGGGTTTAAGAAGGTTTGAGTGAGAAAAAAAGTTTGAAAGGCTCAGTTTATAAATAATTAGCCCAATCATCCAGGACGATTGCAAAATCATTCAAGATGATCAGGTGCAATAATTGAGTCCATGCTGATCGATCCGAAAAGCGGTAAAGTCATCCAAGACGATCAAATATCTTCCAGGATGATAAAACACAGGAGATCATCTTGAGGAGTCAAGCTGAAAGATCATTGCAAAAGAAGATCGCCCTAGACGATGAGGTCGATCACTCAGGCTGATGCGCAATCTTGGATCATACCGGTCGAATTTAAAAATGTTTAAAATATTTTCACGTATATTATCCAAGACGAACAGGTGGATCATCCGGGACGATCACCAATAATTGATCATACCAGTCAAATTTAAAGTGTTAAAACATATTGACATGTGTATCGTCCAAGATGAACAGGTGGATCGTACAAGCCGATTTTTCATAAATTAATCAAAGAGTGAAAAACATCGTCTAGGATGAAGAGAATCATCCAAGATGATCATAAATGATTGAAGCAGAAGACAATCAAATCGTCTAGGATGATAGAGCAACATCCAAGACGATTAGAAGCAGAAAAGCCATACCAAACATTTAGATGGAATTTTAAAAGCGAATTGAACATATCATTTTGGACGATATGAATATCAACCAGGACGATGTTAAAAAAAGTTTAAAGTTAGATGATAAATGGAGATGATCAGGGAAGGCCTAAAAAACTTAACAAAACTAATAAAAGAAAAATAAAAGTCAGAAAAGAAAAAAAATTAAAATGAATTGAGAAAAAAATTCAAATTTTATATAACTTTTTTTAAATTTTCTTTTATAGGAACAAAAAGTAATAAATTATCCAAGTGATTGAATTTAAGAACTTGTAAGACCAATGAGTTAACATCATCAAAATTCAAAAATGGTAGAATATCTGATCATGCTAACCCTAGCTCGGACTTCTCTTAGGGTAAAATAGTCTTTTAAAAATAACAGACCTAACTCAGAACAAACCAATTGGATAAAAAATAGATATCCATTTAAAACTTAGTACTAAAAAAATATCTTATAGAATAATATATCATAATAATTTGTCACAATAATGAAATTTGAAATAAAGCCTTTGAAAATATCAACTGATACATAAATTCTTTTAAGATTTAAAAGTTTTGAAAGAAAGGGAAGCATTTTCTTTTTGTGGACTCATTTTATGCCTCTTGTCAATTTTATTGATGCACTTTGCGCATCTTTTGATTTTTAACACACTTTCTGTATCTTTCAATTTTTGGTGATCATTACGCATCTTTTATTTTGAAGTCATTGACCAACTTTTTTATTATTTTTGCAAGCTAGATCCCTTCTCAAAAACTCTTAAATATTCTCAGTTGTGAGTATATCTTCTAGATATTAGAGAAGAAAAACTCACTTTCTAATAAAGGAAAGAATATACCACAAAATAGAATCAAATTCCTTTGATAAACATAATAATAAGATTTCAAAGAACTTGAAAGTAATATAAAGACTTTTGAACATTATATATAAGGTAAATTATTGTAGTAAGATGAAAAAGATCTTAATTACAAAATCCAGTTATTAATTTGAGATAAACTTTTATTTAGAAAAGAAAATTACACCACTAAAAGATGTTAGAGGGAGGGAAAGAATCAACAGTGTTTCTCCCTTTAACTTATTTAGGGATGTTTAGAAATTGACTACAAATTTTTAAAAACCAAAAACAAGGCAAAATATCATTTCAAAGAAAAACCAAAAAAATTAGAGATGTAACAACTATAGAATAATAGCAAATATAATAAATTAAAATATAAAATAACAACAATCAATAGAGAAGGAAACATGCAATTCATAATTTATTAAGTAGCAAGTTTATGAATTTATGAGCTACGAACCTCCGCTGTCCAAGTGACATATGCTCTCATGAGGTATTTGGTGAGAGCACACCTAAAAAAATCATTAATTGTCATATTAAGAAACCCAAATAGGTTTGGGTCCCTTCTTATGAAAAGAAGAATGCAATGCTTGTGTGTTATGATGTGAATCATGCAGTTTGGGTCTCCATACCTAATGTATACAATGGTGAACAGTGCAAGTGTGTGAAATGTGTTCTACTGTGCCACATATAAAACATCTAACTCTAGGAAAATGATTTACTAATATGTTTGGGTTTTAATGCCTCTTCGTAGGTTTTGGCTTTAGATCAGGTGTTGATGTATTCTAATTTCTCTCAAGTGTATTCAATTTAGCTTTAAATTTCAAGTTAGCACTTTTTAAAATAGCATTATCAACATTCAAATAGTGCTCTTTATGCTCTAATTCTTCTATATAAGTTTTAAAATCAAATTCAAGTGAGGTGTAAGAAGCTTTCAAAGAATCATGCTCAATAATCAAATCAAAATTCTTTTTATTCAACTCATTAAATTCATCAAGTAAAGACATGTGATTGCTATCAAGTAGAGTGTGATCGTAAGCAATGAGTGATCCAAGTAAATTGTTAATAGAGTAAGTATTTAAATCTTTAGATTCAATAATTGCAGTGATCTTAACATCAAAAGAAGAAGGAAAGCATCTCAAAATTTTGTTGACCCTTTCATAATTAGTTAGCTCTCTTCCTAAAGCATGCAATGAGATGATAATTTGAGTAAACCTTGTATACATATCAGAAATTGATTTAAAAGATTTAATATAAAAAAGTTCATAGTCATGCAATAAAATATTCAACCTAGATTATTTAACTTCATTGGTTCTTTTATAAGTTACACACAATCTATCCTAAATTTCTTTACCAGTTGCACAAGTTGAAACATGCATATAATCTTCATATTTCAAAGCACATAAAAATAGTTCAAGCATTTTGCATTAAGTTGTGCTAAATCTCTTTCATCAAAAGTCTATTCAATAAAAGGAACTTCAATTTTAATGCCATTAAGTTCACGAGAATGTGGTGTATATCCTTCTTTAACAAGCATCCACATGCGATAGTCAATTGATTATAAAAATATAGACATGTGAGTTTTTCAAAAATCAAAAGTAATATTATGAAATAAAGGTGGTCGGGTAATAGAATAACCTTCCGTAGTCTTACAATTATCGGAGTTAGCCATGGATCGAAATTCAAAAGTTTTCAAAAACTTTTTTTTATGAATCCTGCTCTGATACCACTTAAAAGTTTGTTAGGGATGTTAAGCCCTTATGAACTTGCCCAAGCTAACCAAGAGGCAGTTGAATTAATATTTTTAAAAAAACTTTCACGATTAAAATAAAACTTACGCAAACCAAAATTCACCACAAGGAAATTTAACAGGTGGAAATTAATGCAGAAAAAAAGTAGTAGAAAAGAAGCACAAAAATTTATAGTGGTTTAGTCAACTCGACCAACGCCCACTCCGCGGAGGTACTCTCTGAGTATTGCACTAAACTCAGTGACTCTCCTTTTGCTCTCATAGCAAGGCAGAGAAGCCTGTATAAAACTTCCTTTCCACTGACACCGATGAGGCAGAGAACCCAACTCCTTTTACTTCCTCCTGAAGCAGGAAGAGAACCTTGATTAATTGTTGTAGTGAACCTCTCTTGAACCTCCAAGAATATGGGATGATGATCAGAGAAGATGACTTAGATCATTGCTTGGAGCAACCTTTATGAAACCCCTCACAAACTCCACCTCACAAGATCTTCTCTCTCTCCCTCTCTGTCCCTCTCCTTTAGGCTCTCTTAGGTCAAGAAAATATCAAAATATGTTTTCTTAGCTAGAAAAGTGGTCTTAAATAAAAGTGCTTCGGAGTAGCTCTTTATTTAAACAAACCAACTTTATCATCCAAGATAATATGGAGATCATCCTAGACGATCTGGGTAAACATAGCTTAATCTGCCCAGACAGTTTGGGATGAATAAAAGATTCTTATTCATATCATCTATGATGATAGGATATCATCCTGTATGATCAGTACAAATCCATGAATATCATCCAGACAATCGCACTGAATGGATGTCTAAATGATGAAAAAATAGCTTGATCGTCCAGGCCGGTCTCACGATCATCTCAGATTATTAGTTAAAATATATGAAAATTATCTAGAGTATCGTCCTGAATAGAAGATGTCTAATGTTTGATCATCCAGGAGTAACAAAGGTTTTTGAACTGATTGTCTTGGTTGATCCTGCGATCATCTAGGATAATACGATCAAGTCAATAAAACCTTAATTACTTTCCTTAATTACCAGATTAATTTAGGCATAATTGGGTTGCATCGTCTAAGATGATATCCTGAACAATATCAAAAAAATAAATAATTCCTAAATAGATATAGCGGCTGATTCTTTCTGATTTGAGCCTATCGTCCAGGATGATGTGCTTAATGACGGCTGCCTTAACTAGGATGTACTAATTAGGGTTTCTATTTTTATTTGATCATCCAGGACGATATTTGGATCATCTGAGATGATGTGAGAAAAAATATATACTATAAATTAAATAGAAAAAATTCTCCTAAGTATGTGTGTGCAAGGCTACTTAGCATCAAGAACCACATCGTTTACAATGGACTCAAGAAAGGGAAAAGTTTTACAAACTAACTCAGATCTAGTCTACCCTAATCTTGAGCTGGTTCAAATTATAGTTTGATCTTGTGGACCTAAAATGTTAGTAGTCAAGGCGGTCATAGAGAAATAGAAGAATTTGATATCATTAAAATCATATTCCCTTAAAATAAATTCGCAACAAAAGTGATTTTTTGGGATAACATATAATACTGTAGTTTTTGAGTGGCAAAGATCAATGCTAGGCATTGCTTTTTTATTGATAAATATTTAGATTATGTCCCTATTAATCACTGACTGATATAATAAAGGGCATTTTCTTTGCAATTTTCATTTGTTTTTGCTAGCAATGCTCTGAGTGATTCTTCAAGAGTAGTTGTATATAGAAGTAGGGGTTTCCCTGGGATTGAGGTAGCAAGGTTAGAATGATTCAATAGATATTGGTTTATGCTACTAAAAGCATCTTTATAAGCATCATTCCACATAAAAGGAGTATCTTTCTTCATCAATCATGAAAAGGGTTGGCATCTATCCATGAGATTAGATATAAATCTTCAGATATATGTCAATCTTCTTTGTAATGAATGAAGTTGTCTTAAAGTTTTTGGAGGTGGCATTTCCACTATTGCTTGAATTTTATTAGGATCAATTTCGATTCATCTAAGTCGTACAATAAATCTGAAAAATTTATTAGATGACACACCAAAAGCACATTTAAGCGGATTCATTTTCAAATTAAATTTGTGAATTCTTTTTAATACAATTTTGAGATCATTTATATGTCCATGTTGATCTTTTCTTTTTATAACCAAATCATCATCATAACATTCTACATATTTATGGATGAGAACATCGAAGATTTGAGTCATCATTCTTTGGTAGGTAGCTCCAGCAATCTTTAAACCGAATGGAATCACTTTATAGCAATATATGCGAATGGGAGTTCGGAATGAGATATGTTTTTCATCCTCTGGATCCATTTTTTTATATTATAGCCCTATGATCCATCCAAGAATGAGAACATATCGTGATTTGATGTGTTATCAACTATAAGTTTTACATTGGGTTATGGGAAATCATCTTTTGGGCATACTTTGTTCAAATCCTAGTAGTTTATATAGACATAAATTTGATCATTCTTCTTCTTTACTGGAATGATATTGGCGATTCAATTAGCATACTTCTCTTCTCAAATAAAACTAGCTTCAATAAGCTTCTTGATTTCAACAATGACTTGTTCTTCAATTTCAAGTCGCATTCGCCTGGGTGCTTGCATAACAGGCGGTGTTTTTGTATCTATGTAGAGTTTAAACACTACCACCTCTGGTGATAAACCAGGCATTTCAATGTAGTTCCATGAAAAATAATCTTTATATTTGAGAAGTAACATTTTTAGCTCATTTGCTTTGCCTTGCAAGAGATTAGCACTAAGGAATGTAGGTTTGGGATCTTCTTTGGTACCCAAGTTTACTTCTTTGAACTCATCCATGGTAGCTTGGCCACCTTCTTTGAATTCTTTTGGAGCTTCTTTTAGATCCACAATTAGATCTTCAGTTTAAATTTTGGGTTCTGGTGATCCCTCCTCCTTGTCTGTTATGTTGTAGGAGGTTGCATATGTAAGATGTGGATGTTGAGGGTACTCAGGATAATGATAGGATGTTGCTCGTGGAAGATGTGAATGTCAAGCATGTCCATGACCCCATGTTGTAGATAAACCATTGCATGCTCATTGTGCCAAAGTTCTATAAAATAATGAGCTCGTTTATTTGTTCGGATGAAAAAGATTCTACTTTTTATCAACTTTCTCATAATGGGTGAAAGGTATTGAGGAATAATTATCAAAATATTTTCATAGTCCCATTCATCTTCATTTCTATTTCATGGGTAATGTGATGCGGTATTACTCTTGATTCATAGAAAATGGATCCACGTTCTTTTAGAACTCTTTTGGGTGGAACATAAAACGTTTTTAACATTTTAATGTTTATACTTGGCAAAGTAGTCAATATTTTGGAATGAGCCACCGGCATAGGTACTATTTTGATTATATTTATAGATATCTATTCTTCAGACACCCTTATCATTGAAATTGATACTTTCTGTAATTTCTTAGATATGGAATTGGGTCATGGGTCCCCTTCCTCCAAATATTTCGTAGTACTCTTGGGATGATAAAGGAATTCTTCTTCTCCTTCAACGATCGATTTGCTTGAACACCATACCTTAATTGTATTATTAGCTTTATAATCAAAAGGGATGGCGAAAATTTCACTCTTTCTTTTCCCTATGATCAAGGGTTTTAAAGTTGCAGATATATCATCCTCTTCAGTATCACTATCGAGAAGAGGCACTGAGCAAATTTACTTCGATTTATTCTTATCTTTATCTTTCAACTATTTTTTATCCAGCATAATAGCCTGAATTTTTGGAAGTTTACTTTCTTTTGACTTTTGAGCTATAAAGTACTTGGCATCATCATAGATTTTAACTTCATCCACCAAGAATGGTTGTTCATCCTAATCATTGCGATATTCTTCATTATCTTGAATGTATTTCATACATTGATGAATTGTTAAGGGCATTATACCATACTCGTGGAGCCATGGTCTTCAAAGAAGTGCAATATATGATGTGTTGGAATCAATGATGTGAAATGTCGCCTCTGTATTAAGTTCCCCAAAGTTCAGAGGCAAAACCAAAGATCCAAGGGTTCTTTGCCCTTATTCATTAAATCCTTGAAGAAACACCGTGCTTCTATTCAAATACTGGATATCTAGGGATAATCCTTTGAGTTTTTTTAGGCTCATTAGATTAACAGACTAACCTAGATCAATCAAAATTCTATTTATTTCAATATTGTTACTCTCGCAGTAACATATAATAGCCGATTATGATCTACAGTTCCTACGAGTAGATCACTATCATAGAAAGTGATTGTAGTAGCATTTTACACATGCAAAGCTTCTTTCAAATTTTGCTCAGCAAAGAATGCGTCATATTATTCAGGATTTTTTAAAGCTTTAATGAGTATTTCCTAAAGGTTCTTAGACATTAGAAGGGCGTCATAGATATTCAGCAATACAGGTAATTTATGAAGATGGGATAATATATTGTTATCCACATTTGTACTGGTCACCCTGAGTTTAGGAGGCTCTTGTGGAATAATAGCCTCATTGAATTGAAAATTCTTCTCTTTATCCTTTATTTTCTTTTGAGGCGGAGGAACCTGCTTTCCACTTCTCAGCTAAATTTGTGTCACCCCTAAAGATGAACTAGCTTTAGTTTGAGAATTCTTTAAAACTTTTCTATCCTAAAAATCTCCTTGGAATCTGTACTACTTCTGAGTTTTGAACATTTTTCTTTAGGCATCTTCTTTCCCTTGTGATCACTTTCTTCATCAGAAAAATATAATTCTTCATTTGAATCAATGAAAGGTGCTGGTGTATGTACTTTCTTAGAAGGCATTTTCACATCAACTTTATAGATAGAAAGAGGTGCATTGCATCCTTTTGCATCCCTTCCACCTCATTGATTTATAACTCGGTAAGTCTCAATTGGAATACTCTCTTCCTTTTCTGACTCGGAGTCAAGAAATAAATCAGTTATGTAACTTGACAGGATGCCTTAGAGGTTATTGATATTCATCAATGGAGTTGTTGTATTTTTGAATCACAGCTTTCTTCCTTGTTAACTTCTTCTTCTTTCCTTTCTGAGATTTTGATCTAGGCATACGCTTTCGCTTTTGGTCTTTGAGATATTTTAAAGGCTTTTTCTTGCTTGAACTGGATCCTCCTGCCATGGGATTCTTTGAAGAAAGGATTCTTGGATCAACTTCCAATTCTAATGCACTTTTTCGATGAATGCCTTTAGTGGAAAATAGGGCATTTAGTGGTTGTTGACGTCAAGTCTCCTAGAAAAACTTCTTTAATTCACCATTATGATTATTTCTCTTGACCCACATTAATAGTTCAAAATCATTATTTGTGGGTATATTCACTTGTAACTGTGGTGATGATTATTTAAATATATTGGGCACCCAGCCATTAGCTCATAGATGAGCATTGGCCTTCCTTCTAGCTTTCCTGGAAAGCTTAACACTTGCATCAGGAATTTCAGCATTGTACTCTTCAGGCAGTACTTTGTCCTGAGTTATGTTCTAACTGGTTTATTCATGCCAATAGATTGTAGCTTGAGATCAAAAATATTCTTTTGAAATACTAGAGAAGCAGTAGGTGTCATAAAAAACCAGGAAAATACAGAGGCCCTTTTGAAAGCCTTCTCATCAACAACTTCAATAATAGGCTTCTTAGCGACAGCTTTGATAGTAGGTATGCTAACAATATTCTCCAGAAGGAAATGTTCGAACTGCATGACTTCGAAAATGGTTTTGAATTGAATGGACGCTCCAGCATAGCCTGTGTTCAAAATAGCTTGAGGGAACTATACTCTAGCTCCCTCTTCCAGGTTCACAGTCATGAAGGACTTCACAGGCATCATATTATCAACCTGCCAATAGAACTTATAGGGATTAGAGTCAACCTGAATTTCATAGAAAAAGAAAATACATAACTACCTTGAATGAACATCTATATTTATTCTGTAGATGTTTCATTACTTGAGACTAAATATAAATTATCTTTTCATCTAAAGATGAAGATAAAAATAATCCCCAGCATAGTCGCCATAAAATGGCATGAGTGCACAAATCCTACAGTAGAACCATAGGATTCTATTTCCCTTAAGTTGGATTGAAATTAACCAGATTTCTCCTTAGGGTAGTGTCAGGGTTTAACTAGATCTGGGATCTTTACTTCCTATGAGCGCAAGCACTCATAGTTAATTACCCCTCTTAATGCATAAGAGAGAACTCTTAATTAAGGATGAATAAATTTTAAATAACTTTAGTCTAAATAAATGGAGAAAGTAGAGGTAAACCTGATCAAGATCCCATGATTCTATCATCCTGGTTATACCATAAATTTTAGTCTATCAACGCTAATAATCATTGATCATAGTGTCCAGGGAACCTGATTAGCAGCCATGGGTTGTCTCCCCTCAGGGAACTCAAGTAGAATGAAGTGGTTAAATGTGGGTTTTAATTTTGTTAGCTGTTCTAGGGTTTGAATCTATTAGAACCAAAGATTTATTTAGTTTGGGATTTATATCTTCGTTTGAAAAT
This sequence comes from Dendrobium catenatum, assembly GCF_001605985.2. Taxonomy (NCBI): domain Eukaryota; kingdom Viridiplantae; phylum Streptophyta; class Magnoliopsida; order Asparagales; family Orchidaceae; genus Dendrobium; species Dendrobium catenatum. The sequence goes on along the minus strand of NW_021319745.1, from coordinate 110,668 downwards.
AACCTAAGAATTTAGTTTGGAGCGGGTCTTATGGCTTCTCTAAGAGGTAGCCTAGGTATTTAGGTTTGATTTGGGACTTATGGCTTTTATACAAAGTAGCCCAAGATTCTTATTTGGAATGAGGCTTACTGCTCTATTTATTAGTTGCCCAAGGATGGGTCTAACAACTTAACTCTACAGTGAGCATGCCTAGGGATTTTGATTATTTAGGTAGGACTTATGGCTTCTCTTAAAAAGTAGTCTAAAAGCGGGTCTTACAACTTAATCCTTTAGACTAAGATGCCTAATAGGTTTAAATTTGATTTTTTAGTTAGATTTGAGTTTTAGGGTCATTGCAATTTATTTAACAATTTTCTTAAAATGTGAGTCTTATGACTTCACTTAGAAGTTGCTCGTTGGTTATTTATAGGATTGTTAGGGTTGTTATACTAAATTTTAAAAGTATGCCTAGTACATGGGGCTTACAACTTCACTTAGAAGTGGCCCATTGGTGGGTCTTACAACCTAACCCTATAAGCTAGGATGCCTGTAGGTTTAAATTTGATTATTTTGGATTTAAGATCATTACTATTTATTTAACAATTTTCTTAAGATGTGGGTCTTATGATTTAGCTTAGAAGTAGCTCATTAATTTTTTCAGTTTGGGGCTTACGGCTCCAACTAGGAGTTGCATGTTAATTTGTTTAGTTTGGGGCTTACAGCTTCAATTAGGGGTTGCCAGTTAATTTGTTTAGTTTGGGGCTCATGGCTCTAATTAGGAGTTGCTTTTTTGATTTAATTTGGGTAGGTCTTATGGTTTCCTTAGAAGTTTCCTAATAAATGGTCTTACGACCTAGCCTTGTAAGCTAAGTAGCTCAAGTTATGGGTCTTACAACCAAGTCCTATAAACTAGGATGCCCGAGTGAGGGTTCTAGGATTATATTATCATCTAAACATTTCCCTCAGGGGTCGGACTTATGACTTCTATTAGAAGTGGTCAAGGGTTTAATTGGGGGTTAGGAGTTAGTTCAATTTCACCTAAAACTTTACCCTAAGATCGGGTTTACTTCTTTCTTATGAAAGTTGATGGGTATAGAGTCTTACAACCAAGTTCTTATAAACAAGGCTGCTCGTTATATTTTTTAATTTAATTATATCTTTATTGAGAATATGTTAGTAGTTTAGGATTTATTACTTGTAGAGTTTGGAAGATTTGTGTGTTGGTCTGAATTTGTGATTTTGACACTTTGGGGCTTTGACACTTGTGTTCGTGCTTTGGTTGTTTTGTTTTATGCTCATAGCTTATTTCTACTACATTACTCCACTACCATACAAGTCTTTTAGCACTGTTACTCAACTAACTTTTTCGTACTTAACTTTTATTACTTTCTAGTACTCTGTTTTACCTACAATAGCTTAGATTTATCAGCATTCATTCAATTTATTTGTGATGTACTGACTCCTCATATGTTTATTTATATGAGTTTTAGCTAGTTGTTGGAGTAGTTGAGGCTTACAATTGCAAAAGATAGAGCCCACAAGTAACCATAGAAGCTTGTACAGGAGAGCTTTGGAGAACAGTTTATAGAGTTCTGTTTGAGAGTTTTTGAGAGTTGACAATCAATGTTGTATATGTCATTTAGTGGAAACTTCCCTCCCCCTCCTTTTATTAATTATATTTTTATTTTAAAATTGCTCCAATTGATTAGTTAAAAATGTTTTTAAATTTTAACTCAAATTTTAAATTTCTTTTATATTTAAATTACTTTAGATTTTTAAAACATTGAGATTTACAAAAGCTCCCATATTTTAAAACTCTCAAATTTTTTAATGCTATCGGATAACCAATTTAATTTAATTTATCAATCAATTGATTTAAATTAATAAATTTTAATTAGTTTTAATTTAATTAGTTTCAATAAAATAATTTTTTAATTATTTAATTTTCATTAATTAAAAATAGCTAATTAAAGTTCAATCATTTCTCAAATTATTTCAAGGTAGATTTTCAGGAAATTTTGGCAGCTTTCCGACGTCTCCTCCCCACCGAGGTATCAGAAATCTTATTTTGAGCTATTGGCGCAGCAGTAGGTGTTATGTTTTTTATGTGGCATGCTAAGGGATATTTCACACACTTAAACTATTTACTATAGTACACATTGGGTGTGGAGACTCAAATTATATAACACACATGCATTGCATTCTTCTTATCATAATAAGGAACCCAAACCTATTTGGGTTCCTAAATCTGACGTTTGATGTTTTTGTAGGCTTTCTCTCACAAAAGGCCTCATGAGGGCATGTGGTTCCGGGATAGGGAATGCTCACAACACATGACTGGATATGCTAATCAATTCATTTCGCTAGAGGCTAGAGCTGGACGCAAGGTCACTCTTAGAGATAACATGACACCACCAGGAAAGTGGTGGGCGCAGGTATAATTAGAAACTCCAAGAACCTTTTGATTGAAAATATTTTACTTGTAGATGGACTAAAACATAACTTGCTAAGAATCAATCAGTTGTACGATCAGGGCTTTATCATAAATTTTTTGGAAAATACATGCATTATTAGCTTGAATAACAATACTATTTTGCAAGAAAAGCATATCAACAATGTTTACATGCCTGATTTAAATAATATTAAATGTGCTACTTCATTTTGTTTAAAAACTATTGCTGATGATTCTTAGTTGTAGCACAGGAGGTTATGCCATGCCAATATGAAAACCCTTAGAAGACTAACCCAAAAGGACCTAGTTAGAGGTATCCCCAAGCTTAAATTTACTAAGGACCACCTGTGTGATGCCTGCCAACTTGGGAAAAAATTCCAATCCTCTTTTTATTAGCACCACTAGACCTTTAGAAGTCCTTCATATGGATTTTTCTGGACCCATTAGTGTTGCCAGCTTAGGGGGGAACGTCTATGGATTTGTAATTATTTATGACTACTTGAGGTTTACTTGGATTAAATTTTTATCACATAAGAGTGAGTCTTTTGATGAGTTTAGATCTTTTTCCACTTAGATTCAGAAAAAGTTAGGTTGTGAGAACTTGAACATCCATAGTGACCATGGGGGAGAGTTTGAAAATGAGAGTTTTGGAGACTTTTATCAGGATAAGGGGATTAGCCACTACTTCTCAGCTCTTAGGACCCCTCAGTAGAAAGAGGTAGCTGAAAGGAAGAATCAGACCTTAGTAGAAGCTGCTAGAGCCATGCAAACTGAGTATTCACTTCCAAAATACTTTTGGGGGCGAAGAGATAAACACAGCTTATTATGTGTTGAATAGGGTGAATGTTAGATTCAAACTTGATAAAACACCCTATGAGGTCCTTAAGGGTAGGACCTCCAACCTTTTCCACCTCCTTGTCTTTGGTTGTAAGGTTCTCATTCTTAACAATAGGAAGTCACACTTAAGGAAATTTGACCCAAAATACGATGAATGTGTGTTCTTAAGATATTCAAGTTTTGGGAAATGCTTTAGGGTGCTTAATAAGAGGACATTGGTGGTGGAGGAGACTACTCATGTGGTGTTTGATGAATTTGATCCTAAGGATTCTAGAGTTGAGGATGAAGATGGTGTTGGAGAGATTTCCAAAGGAGGAGAAAATTTAGAGAAGAGGGTAGAGTTCCGAATCACTAAAGGATTAGGTGAGATTACCCAAGGAGTAGAGAATATAAATCTAAAGGAAACGATTGATCTTATACACACTTTGCCTAGAGATTAGAGATATTCCTTGAGTCATCCTAAAGAATTGATCTTGGAGACCTAAAGGTGTTAGAATTAGGCATGGACTTAGGAAGGAAGTGAACCACTCTATCTTTATCTCAATAACTAAACCCACCAATATTAATCAAGCCTTATCTGATGAGTTTTAGATCTTAGCCATGCAAGAGGAATTAAATCAATTTGTTAGGAATGATGTTTGGGAGATTGTAGAAAAACCAAAAGGATAAAGTGTAGTTGAAACAAAATGAGTATTTAAGAATAAGATGAATGATTCGGGTGTGGTGATTAGGAATAAGGCAAGATTGGTGGCTAAGGGGTACAACCAAATAGAATGGATTGATTTTGAGGAGACCTTCACCACTGTAGCTAAATTGGAAGCTATAAGAGTGCTACTAGCCTTTGCCTGTTATAAGGGATTTAAGCTTTTCCAAATGGACGTCAAGAGTACCTTTTTAAATGGGATAATAAAAGAGGATGTGTTTGTAGAGCAACCCCCCAAGTTTTGAGAGTTTCCAATTTCCACATCATGTTTTCAAATTAAAAAAGGTCTTATATGGATTGAAGCATGCACCAAGAACTTGGTATGAGAGGCTTAGCACATTTTTATTATAGAGGAAATTTATTAAGGGGAGCGTAGACACCACCCATTTCCTAAGGAAAGTAGGTGATGAGTTACTCATTATTCAGATCTATATTGATGATATACTTTTTGGATCTTTTGATAAAAAGTTATGTGAAGATTTTTCTAAAATAATGAGTAAGTGGTTTGAGATGAGTATGATGGGAGAGTTGTCCTACTTTTTGGGCTTTAGCATAAAATAATTGGATGATGGAACATTTCTAAATCAATCAAAGTACATGAAGAAACATGAAATGGATAAAGCAAAGCCAATGAATGACTCCCATGACCTCTAGTGGATAGTTAGATAAGGACCCAAATAAAAAATCTGTTGATTCAAAAGTAGTACAGAGGGATGATTGGATCTTTATTTTATCCGACTGCTAGCTGACCTGATATAATATTTAGTATTTATCTTTATGCTAGATTCCAAGACGATCCTTAAGAATCCCACCTAACTGCAGTTAAGAGAATTTTTAGATATCTTTAAGGGACCCAAAATATAGGAATTTGGTATCCTAGGCACAACACTTCCTTTGAAATTATTGGAAATTCTAATTCTAATTTTGCACAATATAAGATGGATAAAAAGAGCACATATGGGACTTACCAATTCATAGGACAGTCTTTAGTCCCCTGGTTTAGTATAAAATAAAACTCTATTGCACTTTCCACTACTAAAGCTGAGTACATTGCCTTAAGGAGTTATGTGGTCCAAGTCCTTTGGTTAAAGTAACAAATTCTGAATTTAGGATTACCTATAGGCATAATTTCAATTCTTTGTGATAATACTAGTTCTATTTGCATCTCTAAGAATCCTATCCAACATTCAAGGACCAAACACATTGACATATAGTATCACTTTATTAGAGACCATATAACCAAAGGAGATATTGAATTACACCATGTTACAATTCATAATCAACTGGCTGGCATCTTTGCTAAACCACTGCTTTTAACACTTTCAGCATTTTAAGGATCAGATTTGGTGTGATTACATAAATGCATGAACTTGAGGTTTACTGAATTCTGGATTTTATGTTTCGTTGCTTATTTTTTCTTCTCTTTAGTTTATTTCAAATTTATTTATTTCACATTTACTTGCTTTTGTTTTCATGTTTATTTCTGTTATTTTAGTTTTTCTTTTTTTCTTTGTGATCACTGTTGAAATAATATTTTATGTCATGTTTTTATTTTTGAAAACTTGTAGTCAATGTTTTACATCTCTAAATCAGTTAAAGGGAGAAACACCGTTGATTATTCCCTCCCTCTAACCTCTTTTAACAGTGTAATTTTCTTTTTTAAATAAAAGTCTATTAACACTCAAGTGAGTGAGAAAATGAGAGAGAGAAGCTCTGAGGAAATAGATAATTTGGCGTTAACTTTTCAAATTTCAAGTTAGCATCTTTTCTATTCAAAGACAATGGCAATGGATGGTCGCCCGCCACCTATGGCCGGTGATCCAGTGGATGCTCGACAAATTCCTATAGGGAATTCTCACATTTCAGTTAGGTCATTTTCAGCATCTCCTCTACATTTGGAGACGGTCTTCCAGGTTTTGCTCAAGGTACAAAAGATAAAATCTTATTAAGAATTTCATTAGTTATTAATGAAGGAGGTCTGCTTTTGTCTTCTAAAATTGGTCCCGAAGTTGTGGGCCTTTGGGAAAAAGCATAATGGTTGAAGGCACGACTATTGCACAATTCAAAACAGGGAAATTTCCTAGAGTAATGGAGTCTGGGGAAGCTACTCCATTGACTAAGTCAAATTCAAAAATTGTGTTAGAAGACAATTTGATCGCTGGAAGAGGTTCTGCAATGCAAAACTCTGCTGTCAAAACAAATTGTTTGGGCAATGATTGTGATCAAGCTTTAGTTGAAGCTTTGGAGAGATCTTTAAAGGAAGTTGATGTTGGGATTAATTGAAACCAGGATTTGATTAATTCTGATTTGGTAAGAGTTCATGAATGTAACAATGTAGATTTGGGGATGTGCAAGGATGACCAGAATGAAGTTACATCAAGACCTAAGTTAAATAATCAGCAAAATGTTTGGAGTGAGAAGGAGAATATTAAGGTAATAGATCTAGAATTGGGAGAATTTTTATCTAAAGATGGTTCAATGGTTAAACTGCATGTGGATAAGGAGCTTGAAAATTCTATGAGACTTCAAAATTCAATAGTAATCAAAGTTTTTGGAAGCAAAGTTTCATTCCCTATTATAAGCACTGAGCTTAGAAGGCAGTGGGCTCCTTTTGGGAAGTTTCATCTAACAATGTTATGATTGGATTGGGTTCTATGTTCCTTTTATGATAAAATTCATTGGATGCAGTCTTCTCAAATGGTCCCTGGTTTGTTAATGGGAAGATCATAGGAATGGACAAATGGTCGCCAAACTTCTCCCCGTCATCCTTAAAAGGTTTATCTGCCCCTATCTAGATTAGGATGCCAAACCTTCCATTACAATGTTGGGATGAAATCAACATTTGTAGAATTGCCTCAATGGTTGGAAAGCCTTACATGATTGATGGAAACATGTTCCAATTGGGGAGGAGGGAGTTTGGCAGGGTTTGTGTTCATATCAAATTGGACACTCAATTGCCTCTTGGAGTTTAGGTGGAAGGGAGCTCTGGAAAGTTCATTCAAAAGATTGAATATGAAAGAATTCCATATTTCTATTTTGGTTGTGGAAAAATTGGGAATATGAAGAATGAATGCTTAGAAAAGAGCATGGATGAACTCATAGTTTTAAAAAAAGAAGGAAGATCTTCAAAGCTAACGGTGGAAGGTAGCTATAAATAACAATGCCAAAAATACTGAAGTTCTTAATGTTGCAAAAGATGGATATTGACCTTGGTTACAAATTAATTATGGGGGGAAAAGAAACTACAAAAATGCTATCAAAAATTCCTTCCCTCGTAATAAGGTTCAAATGGTAGATAAAAATTTTGAAGGTGTTACAATAGAGCTGATTTGGAGACCAGTAGTAGCTATAAAAAACATATCAGTGAAGGAGATTGATCTTCAAATAGAGAAAATTGTTGAAGAATTAGAGACTGAGAATACTTAAAATCAGAATACTTCGGCTAAATCATCCATGGAGATCAATGAAACTAACAGTATGACCATCAAATCTTCTAATATTGTCTATGTTAACAAATTCAATGTCCTAGAAGGATTGGTAAAGGAAGGAGATATTGTTTTCTCTGAGGTGGTTGATACCAATATGAATGAAGGATTGAATGGGTCAAGCAAAGATACACAAGTTACTCTTAAAAGTAACATGGAGGAATTGAAGGAGGATATTGACATGAAGGAAGGTGGCTCCTCTAATATTAAGAAAAAAGGATCTAAACAATTAAAAGGTTTCGGACCTATTAATATGGCTCCTAGGAGTAGGAGAGTTGAAGCTGAAATTAAAGATAAGTTGGGGACTTCTTCCCCTCTTATGCAATGACTTCTTCCATAGCATTTAGAATTATAGAGGAGCTAGGAAGAGGATAGCTTCTCTTTACTTGAAGGAGGTAGTTAAGGAGTATGGGGTATTCTTTATTGGTTTATTGGAAACCAAAATTTCTATTTTTGAAAGAAAAGATATTGATCAGTTAGTTGGCTCTGAGTGGGATTCTTTTCATGTTCCTTTAGAAGGATTATCAGGAGCTATTCTTGTGATGTGAAAATCTAATATGGCCAATTTTTAAGTTTTAGAAACTTCATCACAATCTATTATTGGTGATTTGGAGGTTCCTAACAAAGGCAAATGGAGGATTGCTTCAATCTAAGGCAACAAGGATGTCTATAGAAGGAGGAGACTTTGAGAAAGGTTGGAATTATATGCCTCTAAGGATTTGCCAATGGTGATAGGAGGATATTTCAATTGTATACTTTCAAGTGAAGATAAGAGGGGAGGGAAAAGATTCAAACTTTCCCTTGGACCTAAAGAGATGAAAACCTTTCTAGCTTGCAATGACTTTCATAAAGTTGGGTATGTGGGACCAAGGTTGGTGTAACGACCAAAAAGGTGTGGATCAAATCCTTGAAAGACTTGACAGATGCTTCCTAAACTCGGCTGCTCTAAACTCTTCTAATCAGTTTATGATAAGGCATTTGGCTCGTATGGCTTCAGATCATTGCCCGATCCTCTTAAACATCATGGTTCAGTAATCAATCAAGAAGGTATTAAGGTATGAAGTTGTCTGGGCCTCTAACAAGGATTTGGCTATTGTGGTGAAAAATGTATGGTTAAGGAAATATAAAGGCAGTTCAGCTCATATTCTGAATTATAAAATGAATAAATCATTAAAGGCTTTATTATGTTAGAGCAAAGAAAAGATGCATAGTTTAATTTCTTTAAAAAGTGAATTGTTGAAACAAGTAGAGGACCTTCAAATGAAAAAACCTAATGAAGGAGAACTATTAGAAGAAGAGTGCTGGTTGCTGAAAGTGAAGGTGGGAGAACTCACCTCAACATTAGCTCAATTGGATACTTGGTGGAGGCAAAGGGCTAAGGTAAAGTGGATGTTGGAGGGAGACCAAAATTCAAAGTTCTTTCATGCTTTTTCCTAGGCTAGAAGGAATTCAAACTTCATTAAAAAAAATGAAAATGGTGATATTATGGAGGATCAACCTCTTATAAAAGATGTTATGATTGGTTATTTCAAATAGAAGTGGAAAAAAAGAAGTTGCAAGCTAGAAGACTGGCCTAGACCGTGGAGCTGTCTAGATGAAGATGATAGAGGAAGGTTGAATAAAGCTTTTGTTATAGAAGAAAAGGAAGAAGTTGTCAAGCATAGTGGAAATAACATCTCTCCAGGTAATTATGGTATTACCTTTTTCTTTCTTTAAAGCTTATTGGGAGATTATCAAATTTGATTTGTGGAATGCAATCAATGGTTTATTTGAATCATCGGAGATGGATTCTAAATGGAAGGAGACTATTATTGTGCTTATTCCTAAAGTTAGTAATCCATTAACCCCTTCAAATTATAGACCTATAAGCTTATGTAATATTATCTACAAATTGGTGACTGAAATTCTTATAAATAGAATGTCTCTTATCATCCCTAAATTTATCTCAGAAGAGCAAGTGGCTTTCTTAAAAGGAAGATCCTTATCAGATCATGTGTTGATAGCTCAAGAGGTTATGCATAATCTAAGGCATTCCCACTTTTTAAAAGGTTTTGTATCCTTCAAAATTGACATGGAGCAAGCTTATGATTCGATGGGATGGCCCACTTTGGCGAAAGGTTTGAATTTTGTTGGGTTCCCATTTTATTTTTCTAATCTAATTTTGGAATGTGTTCAGAACTCAAAATACTCTATTCTAATCAATGGGAATTTGTCAAATTGGATAGATGGTCATAGCGGCTTTCAACAAGGTTGTTCCATATCTCCATATTTATTTATCCTTTGTACAAAGTTGTTATCAAATGCTTTCAAACAAAGAGGAGACTCAATTGGAGTTTGGTTGTGTGCTAATGGGCCTAGTGATTCCCATTTGTTGTATGCAGATGATGTGATTATATTCTCAGAAGCAAACTTGAAGGTAGTCAAGGAGATAAAAACAATTCTGTGTAATTTATGTGGTTGGTTGGGTCTATCAATTAACATCAACAAATATTTAATGGTGTTTGGAAAAATAGTTAGCATAAGAAGGAAGAAGTTTATTGGCCGAATTATGGGTTTTAAAACAGCCAAGAAGTTGTCATATCTTGGATTAAAGCTAACAATGAGAAGGCTGGTTAAAGAAGACTTTTAGTTTATTGTTGATAAGGCTTTGAAGATACAAATATTTGGAGAGGAAGATTGATATATTTGGCAGGGAAGATTTTGTTAACAAAAACAATCTTGTTATCTTTCACTATCTTTCATTCTACCAATTCTCTTGTGCCTAAAAGTTTACTTGATAAGGTAGACAAGATTTGTAAAAGCTTTATTTGGAATAAATCTAATAGAAGACATGGGATCGATTATGTCAATTGGAACATCATGTGCTTATAAATGCAATGGGGAGGTAGTGCTCTTCATTCCTGTTCTACCAAGATAGGTCCGTTGAGAGCCAAAATTTCTTGGAGGTACATGAATGATAAAGATTCCTTGCTGCATAAAGTGTTCCATCTGAAGTATGGAAATCTGTTGGAAAATGTAGATTCAAAAAGGACGGGTTCACCTGCTTGGAAGGTCATCTTGGATGGAGGTAAATCTCTAAGGCCATTAAGTAGATGGAGTGTTACAAATGGAGAAGATATTGATGTATTAAATTATACATGGATTTTGGATAAAAGTATTAGCAAATGGCCTACCTTTGTTACTTCTCATGATAGCAGCAGATTTTCAGTTTCTAACTTCATCTCTAATGGAGATTGGAATGTGGAAGTTATGAGTAGATTCATGGGGGGAGAACATGTAAAAATAATATTACAAATTAATATTCCCTCTGGATTGGAAGAAGACAAAATGGAGCTATTGTTTAAGAAAAATGGGAATTCCATATCTTCTATGGTATTCGAGAGTTCGGTGATTCATTCTACTACTCCGAAGCAGTTTTGGAGCTGGATTAAAAAAGGCAAGCTGAACCCAATGGTGGAGAATCTATGGTGGAGAATTTTTAATAGTGGCCTTCCTACATATAATTTCCTTAAATATAGAAGATTCCAAAGGGAGAACCAGTGCCCGAGAAGCTATAATGATATAGAAGATGGTGATCATGTTGCTGCTAAGTGTGATAAACTGAAGGAAGTTCTTCATCAGATAGGTAAATGGGGATTTGGAGTTCAAATTTTTTGACTCATTGAGAGAGTGCTATAATTGGCTCTCCTGTCAAAGCTCCTTTTTTATTAATTTGTATTGTACTGTGGTGTACTTTACATGGAAGTCAAGGAATAAGTTGATTCATGATGGGAAGGATGATAGCTCATTAATTATTGCTTCTAATGCAGTGAGTTATGCTTCAATTTCTGCACAAGGAGTTTGTAGAATCTCGGATATATGGGATGCTAATCAGCCTTCTAGGTTGTCAAATTTCCATTGGTATCCCCCTCCACCCGATTGGATAAAAGTAAATGTGGATGATGCATTACTTACCTCCTATAGAGCTAGAATTGGAGGGGTGTTTCGTGAAAATAAAGGAAGATTCCTCTTGGCTTTTTGCAAACTGTATGTTCATTGGGACATATCTTCTTTGGAGTTGTTGGCCACACAATCAATAAAGGAGATTATAAAAGATTGAATGTTTAAGTACATGGGAATTATAATCGAAGGAGAAAATGTCAATGTTATGAAGTTTTTGAGAAATGCAAAACAAAGTGGAGACTCAAGGTATGAAGAAGTTCATTTATTTAATGAATTTGACCATGTTATTTTTAATTGTGTAAATAGAAGTTGCAATAAGTTAGCGGATTTATGTGCTAACTATGTCATTTTGAACTCTTTTATTTGGGATGATGTTAGTGTGAATAAGGTTCCTCCTTTATTTATATCTTTGTTAAAGGAGGAAGCCACTATTATGAGCCCTTATTTTGTAATCCTTTTTCTTTAATGAAATTTGCTGCATTTTCTTCAAAAAAAAAGTCTATATAAACTTAACAACTAGACTTTGCGATTGAAATCTTCTCTATCTAGCTACAGTAATCTATCTTATACACATAACGTTCAAAGTCATTATATTACTATCAAATTTTTTAAAATCTTATAGTTGAATTTATCATATGAATATTGATTCTATTTTATGGTTTATTCTTTTTTATATTAGAGAGTGAAATTTTCTTCTCTAATATCTGGAAGATATACTCACACCTGAGAGTACTTAAGAGTTTCAAAAGGGATCTAGCTTGCAAAGAATGACAAGGGCATAAAATATGCCCCAAAAAGAAAAGAAAAATGAAAAGATGTGCAATGACCGCCAAAAAATAAAAAGATACACAAAGTGTATCAAAAATTAAAAGATGTGCAAAGTGCGCCAATCAATTGATAAGAGGCATAAAATGAGCACACAAAAGCAAGTTTTTCTTCTATTTTAAACTTTTAAATCTTAGAAAAATCCATGTGTCACTACTAGATATTTTCAAAGGGTTGATTTTGAGTTTTATGATTATGACAAATTACTTTGGTATATTATTTCTATAAGATATTTTTCTAAAACCAAGTTGTGAATGGATCACTTTTTCTTATCCATTTGGTTTTTCTGAGTTAGGTCTTTTGTTTTCAATTGATGATTTACCCTGAAAGAAGTTTGAGCTAGAGATAACAGGATCGGCTATTCTACCATTTTTTGGATTTCAATGATGTTAACTCATTGTTCTTATAAATTTTTTAAATTCAATCACATGAAGAATTTATCATTTTGTGCTTTAATTAAAAAAAAAACACCTTGCTTTAATTCTTTTTTCCATCTTTTGTTCTGCTTTTCTTTTCTAATTTTTCCTCCTCCTTTTTGTGATGTTAACAGGGGGAGTAGTGTTTGTTTGAGTTAGTATTTATTTAAGTTTATTTCATCGCATTATTTTACTTATTTGTGTTTTATTTTATTTTGATTATTTGCCATCATCAAAATGGTAGAGATTGTTGTGAATCTGATTTCAGGAAATAGAATTTTGATGAAAATAAACATTCCTATTTTTCTATGACTGCCTTGTCTACTAATATTTTAGGTCCACATGATTAAATTGTAAATCAAACCAGCTCAAGACTGGATATATTAGGATTGAGTTAGTTTAGAATGTACGTCAAGTGCCTTTTACCCTTACTTAAGTCAATTATAAATGATGTGGACCCTGATGCTAAGTAACCTTGCACACACATACTTGGGAGAATTTTTTGACTATTTTAAAGTTTTCTATTTTCGATCACATCATTTGGGATGATCCAAACATTATCATGGATGATTAGTTAAAAATAAAAATCCTAATTAGGGCATTTTGGTTAAGGCAGCCGTCATTAAGAAAATCATCCTAGATGATAGTAGCATCATCCGGGATGATAAGCTCAATACATAAAGAATCAGCCACCATATCTATTTAGGCATCTTTATTTTTGGACATCATCCAAGACAACATCTTGTACGATGTAGCATAATTATACCTAAATTAATCTTATAATTAATGAAAGCAATTAAGGTTGATTACTTGATCATATCATCCTGGATGATCGCGGGATCATTTGTGATGATTAGTTAACAAAATTTAGTTCTTCCTGGTTGAACAAAAATTAGCCTGGTTCCATTCAGGGCAATGCTCTAGACGATATGTACTGAATTGAACTAATCATCTTGGACGATCGATAGATCGGCCTAGATGATTAAGTTATTTTTTCATCATCCAGACATCCATTTATTGTGATATTTTGGACGATATTCATCATTTTATACTAATCATCCGAGAAGATCGTGAGATTATCCTGGACGATCTAGTTATTTTTCCATCGTCCAGACATCTATCCAGGGTGATGGTCTGGACGATATTTGACTTGAACTAATCATATAGGATGATATCCTATCATACTGAACAATCTAAACAAAGTATCCTTCTAATTCTCCAGACTCTTCCAAATCATTCTGGCTGATGGAGCTAATTTTGAACTGATTGTACTGATGATATTTAATGAATAGTTGCAAATTAGGGCAATTTAGGAGCCCTTGTTTAAAACATCTCATATTTTCTCAAGAGGAGATATTTTGCTACTGTCCTGACCTAAGAGAGCCAAGAGGAGAGGAAGAGCAAGGGAGAGAGAGAGAAAGAGGATCTTGTGAGGGGAAGTTTATGAGGGGTTTCATAAAGGTAGGATCTAAGGCATCTTCTCTAGTCATCGTCCCTGGTTCCTTAGAGGTTCAGAGAGGTCAACTTCAGTAACTGATCAAGGTTTTATGCCTGCTTCTAGAGGAAGCAAACGGAGTTGGGTTCTCTGTCTGCTTCTAGAGGAAACAAAAGGAGTTGAGTTCTATGCCTACTTATAGAGGAAGCAAAAGTAGTTAGGTTCTCTGCCTGCTTCTGGAGAAAGCAAAAGGAGGTTGGTTCTCTGCCTCACTAGGGTTATTGGAAAGGAGTTTTTATATGGGCTTCTCCGCCTTATTGTGGGGGCAAAAAGAGAGACACTATTTTAGTGCAATACTCGGAGGAGAGGCTCTGTGGACTGGACGTAGGTTAAGTTGACCAAACCATCATAAAATCTAGTTTATTTTTTCTTATTATTACTTACGCATTTAATTTCCGCACTTCATTCTGTTATGGTGATTCTTGGTTTGGTTGTGTTTATATTTTTATTTGGAGAAATTTTTAAATTCCAATTCACCCCCTTCTTGGTTAGCCTCAGGACTTGTTCATAAGGGCTTAACATCCTTGATGAACTTTCAGGAGGAATCTTATTCATTACTACATCACTCCAAATGAAAGAACTAATATAAGCATAGTTAGCACAAAGATCGGCTAACTTATTACTTTCCCTATTAACATAATTAAAGATAAAAAAGTGGAAATCCTTAATAAAAGAAAGATCTCCCAACTTGCTTCTTCCTTTAGCCACCATATTCTTAATGAAATTGATTACATTTTTATTATATCCTTTAATGATTAATCCTTTGTAATCATACATCCAATCCTTCACCATATGCTTGATCAAAAGAATTGCTTAAAGCTCTAATGAAGCAGTATCCCAATGGACTTAAGCATTGCCAAATCCTAATAAGAACCTCCCTTGGGGATCTCGAAAAACTCCACCAACCCCAGCCTTGTAGGACTTAAATAAGGAAACATTTATATTAACTTTTATCCAATCAGGTGGAGGAGGACGCCAATAATTAAACAACCTCAACAGTTGATTAACATCTATGATACCTGAGTTCAAACACATGAAAGGCTTATAAACTTCATAATAACTTACAGCATTTGTTGTAATCATCATAGGACTGGTAGCTTTCTCGTCATGAACATACAAATTCCTAGCTTTCCAAGATAATTAAATTTTATTGCAAAAGAGATTAACCATCCATTGATTTTTTGTATCCATCCATCTATAACATGTATCCAGAGAATTGAAATTAGGAATATCAAATCCCCATTTGTTTAAGTATTACATAAAATCATTTAATTTGCTACAACTAGACATAGCATGATCAATATCTTCCACCGCCTCACATCCTCTTGGACATTTATCATATCCTTGTAGTCTTCTATTACATAAAAACTGATTAGTTGGAATAGCCTTGTTAAGAACCCTCCACCAAAAGATTTCCACTTTAGGATTTAGTTTTGCATTACCAACCCGATCCCAAGCAGAATAATCTGAATAGTCATCTCCCAATGCCTTGGATGCTAGTGAAGAAATAATTTTGCCAGATATTTTATGGATGAAATCTAGATGATCATCTATACAGTCAGCCAAAATCTGAGTAGTAGTAATTAGGTCCACAAGCTCTTCACCAAAGTATTTTTGAAGCTCATTAAAATTCCAACCACCATTATAAATAAATTTATCAACCATTTGATTACTACCTCCCATTGGATTGACAAATGTAGGCCATTTATTAATGCTTTTATCCAGTAACCAAATGTCCTTAAAGACGTGGAAAGATTTGCCATTTATAATTCTCCATTTGACTATAGGTTGAAGAAACTCACCTCCATTGCATATTAATTTCCAAGCCACCGAACCTCCTTTGGGAGCACAATCTACATAGAGAATTGGTCAGTATTTTGTAAATAGAACCTTATGCATAAGCGAAACTCATTCCTGGTTATACCTCCAAGCCAATTTGGCCCTTAATGGCCCAGTTTTAAGAACAGGAATTAATTCCTTGACCACCAAATTTTTTCTTCCTGCACAGAAAATCCCAGCTCACATAATGTAGTCCAGCACATCCGTCCCTTTTATTACATGTAAAGCTTCTTAATAACTTATCAACTTCACTCAAAACATACTTTGGAACCAAAGAAAGAGTAGAATGAAAGGTTCGGTATGAGAGCAAAACCAATTTTACCAAAGTAATTCTATGGACCAAGGAAATGAATTTGCCACCCCACACACTCAACATAATCAAGGCTTTGTCTAAAATGAATTGGTAATCTGCTCTTGCCAATCTCCTTAGTGCCACTTTGATACCCAAACAAGAAAAATTCTTAATTTCCTTGAACTCCATGGTTCTACATATTGCTTTTCTCTTCCTTCTTCTCACTGAATTTCCAAATAGAATTCCTCATTTATTGATGTTCACCTTTTGTCCCATCCATCCACAAAAGTCCAAAAGAATGCATTTGACTTCCTTAACCATTTTAATTTTTTCTTCAGAGAAAATGATTATATCATCGGCATATAGTAAATGAGAAACTTTAGGCCCCTTGGGAGAAATGCCAATCCCAACCAAATTACCCATTTGTAGAAAAGCATTTGAAAGAAGTTGAGCACACATAATAAACAAGAAGGGAGATAAAGGGCAACCTTGACAAATATTGCTCTTAGCTTCAATCCAATTGGAGAAGTTCCCATTGATTAACAAAGAAAATTTAGGACAATAAACACAATCCAAAATGAGATTAGCAAACTTGATAGGAAACCAAAAATAATCAATAACTTTAACCAATGTAGTCCATCCCATTAAGTCATATGCTTGCTCCATATTAATCTTGAATGATACTAAACCTTTCAAAGATTTAGAATGCCTAAACTTGTGAAAGATTTCTTGAGGCACCCATACATGATCCGAGAGCGACCTCCCTTTCAAAAAAGCCACTTGTTCTTCCAAAATTAGCTTAGGAATAACAAGAAACAACCTATTTAAAAGCATCTTTACTACAATTTTATAAATCGAATTGCAAAGACTTATAGGTCTAAAATTAGATGGAAACAAAGGGTTTTAAACCTTTGGGATCAAAACTATAATAGTGTCTTTCCATTTTTCATTCATCTTACCATCATTGAAAAAATGACCCATAGCATTCCATAAGTCATACTTGGTAATATGTCAATATGATTTAAAAAAGGAATAAGACATACCATCATGTCCCGGAGCAATATTCCCACCAACTTCCTTGATAACCTTCTCCAATTCTTTAAAGAAAAATATCTACTCAGCATATTCATATCTTCTTCATTTAAAGACTTCCACGATTTAGGCAACCCTTCCATAGAACAGCTCCTATCTTTCCATTTATCTTTAAAGTAACAGAATAATACTTCTTCAACTTGGTACTGGTCTTCAACAATCAACCCATTTTCATTCTTAATTTTGTGAATGAAGTTTGAATTTCTCCTTGCACTAGCATATGCTTGAAAAAACCTTGAATTAGTATCTCCCTTAATGAGCCATTTAACCTTAGCTCGCTGCTTCCAACATGTGCTGATCCGAGCCAATGATGAATTCAAATCACAATCTTTGACTTCAAAATCCATTGATCTTCCTCTGAAAGAAACTCGACCTCAACTTCCTTGTTTTGCAATTCTAGAATTTCTTCTTTCAATGCCTCTTTTGATTGATTTAGTGCCTTAAATTTAGCTATACTCCAAAAATACAAATCCTTCAAGGTCCTCTTCATTTTTTGATTCAGAACAAGAGAGGAGTCACAATTAGCTTTTTTCCTCCATGATTCCCTGACCACTGCCATAGAAGCTAGAATAGATGTCCATATATCTTCAAATTTGATCATCATCTTATTGAATGGTTTAAATTCCAATAAATTTAACAAAATTGGACATTGATTTGAAGCAAGTCTAGCCAAATGTCTCACCATCAAATGGTGAGAAGAGTTCAAAGTAGCTGAGTTAAGAAGACATCTATCTAACTTTTCAAGAATCCTCTCAGCACCTTTTTTGTTATTGCACCAAGTATGCTTGGGACCAACACATGCAACCTCATGTAAATCATTACAATATATGAAGGTCTTCATTTCCAAATTGATTCCATTGCCTCCATAATTCCATTCCGATAATATGATATGGAATATTATCTCCGAACACCTTAGCCACCAATGATTTGTGTAATTTATTAGTATTTTCCACCTCACTTGGAGGTGAAGCTTCACCACTCCTTTTTCAAAAAAACTTTCGCCATAATCAAAATCAATAGGTTTAAAATTTGCCTTCTTGTTCCAAACATTAACAGCCGGCTTGCTCGATTGGGGAGGAATAATAATTTCTAAATTCTTAATGGCTAAGCAATTACCCAGATCTATAGAAATATAATAAATAACCTTCTCCAAATCCTCATTAACATGCTTTACACCTTGAACAACCACAATATTAGTGACCTTCTCACCAGCTGACGCATCTACCTTATGAGAATAATTTGGATTTCCAACACTAGAATCAATGATTCCCATTCTACCAGCAGCCTCAGAAACACCAATCGAGGTTCAATGTAGCTTTTGACACAGATTCTGTAATCACACCACCAAATGATACAAGATCAACCTTAGCTCTTTTTGAAGGATGGATGAATTTTGAATCTCTGAAACATCCATCTGAATCTTCTTTCCCTTACTAATGCAATCCAATTATTTTTTAGGAGGAAGTAACCCACCCTCATTAAACACCAAAGGTTTTCGAGATTTGAACCTTAACTTAGCCTCATGATCAAACACCAGGTTAGCATCATCGAAAGTTGTAGGAGACGAACCTTGATTAGAACGAGGAAGGATTCTAACAGTAGATGACGAAGAGAGTCGACCATCTTTGGTGCCAGAGGATGGTGGCTGACGGCTCTCCACCATCATCGGAGGAGCGAATGTTTTGCGAGAAAATAAGAATTCAAAAAATTAGATTTTTCTCACTCTAGAAAAGAGGAGCTTCTCTCTCTCACTCTTCTTATGTAGTTAATTAAATTGTGAATTATAGTATACAATAATATAGTAGTATAGATAAGTATTATAATAATACCAAATATAGTATAGTATATTATAATATAGTAATAGAGTATAGCAAAATATATTATTTTAATATAGTAGTAGTATAGTATTGCATTAGTAGTTGTAGAGTATAGTATCTATTATACTATACTACTACTATATAATACTATACTATGTTATATTATTATACTATGCTATACTACTACTTCTATATTATACTATAGTCTATAGTATATTTATATATTATATCATAATAGTAGTATATTATAGTAATAGCATAGTAATAGTAGCACTATCATATAATATAGTATAGTGTAGTAGTATAGTAGTATATTATAATATAGTAGTAGTATAGTATAGTGTAGTAGTAGAGTATAATATAATATAGTATCATAGTAGGAGTAGTATAGTATAGTAGTATAACATAGTAGTATAGTAGTAAAGTATAGAAATCTTAGTACATTATAATATAGTATAATATAGTAGTATAGTATAGTATAGTAAAAGTATAATATAATATAATAGTGACAATATAGTATAATAGTATAATAGTGTAGTAATAGTAGTATACTATAGTATTATATATTACGGTATATTAGTAGTAGGTAGAAGTATAGTATAGTAGTAGTATAATATAGTATAGTATTGTATAATATAGTATGGAATAGTATAATATAGTAATACTTCAATATAGTATAGTAGAATAGAATAGTATAGTAGTAATATAGTGCAGAGCATTATAGTAGTAATATTAGTAGTAGTAGTACTATATAGTATAGCAATAGTAGTTAGTAGTATAGTATAATATACTATTATAGTGGTAGTTTAGTTTTTATGATATTCCATTCATAATATCCAAAGGAAACTGTGAAGGCTATTTTATAACGGTCTTCTTTTACGATCTAGATATGTTAGTATCCCGATTACAAATCAAAATTCAAAAATAAATTAGCCATTGCTAATATATTCAGTAGACCCTTTTTGTTTGGAATAGGGTATCTAATCCATTTTAATACTTTGTTTAAGGATTTATAATTTATTACTAAACGTGGTTTTCCCCTTTCCTTTTTTACAGTAATCATAACATAAAATGATGTCTAGCTCCAACAATAGCTAAACTTTCTTTATAGAATTGAATAATAGTATGTTAAGTTTCTAGTTCTAGTATAGCATAGGACATCGAACATATACCATGCATAACTAAAATACAAATATGTGTATATATACTTTAATATACTACAACTATATTATAATATACTATATTATACTATACTACAATCACACTTCGTAAAGATCTATAGTATAATATAATATATTTATAGTAAAGTGTAGTTGTAGTATAGTATAGTATAGTTATAATGCAATATAGTTATAGTATAATATATTATAATATAACATAGTCGTAGATTTATAATATAGTTGTAGTATACTTATAATATACTATACCATACCACAACAACACCATACTATAATTATAATTTATTATATTCTATTATAACTATACTAAACTATATTATACTACAACTATATTAGAGCATAGTATAGTATAGTTTTAGTATAGTTTAGTTATACTATAATATATTATACTAGATTGTATAATATATAATAACAATAATATAAAATAGAATTGTATAATATAGTAATTATTATAGTATAGTAGTAGTATAATATAGAATTGTATAATACAGTATAGTAATATAGTAGTATAATATAAAAATAAATAATATAGTAACTATTATAGTATAGTATAGCATAATAATAGTACTATCATGTAATACAATATAGCATTATAATATAGAATTATATAATATTGTAACTATTATTATAATATAGTATAGTATAATAGTTATACTATCATGTAATATAGAATATAGCATTATAGTATAATAGTAGTAAAGTATAGTATAATAGAAGTACTAGTAGTAGTATAGTATTATATAATAGTAGTTTAATATAGTATTGTATCGTATAGTAGTTTAATAAAGTATTGTATAGTATAGTAGTAGTAGAAGTATAGTATAGTAGTAGTAGTAGTAGTAGTAGTAATAGTAGTATAGTATATAGAGTAAATTATACTATAATAGTAGTAGTACAATTTAATATAGTATTGTATTATATTATAATATAGTACATGGTAGTAGAAGTAATATGAGTAGTATATTATAGTATAATAATATTATAATATAGTGTAGTATAGTAGTAGAATAAAATAGTATATTATTGTATCGTAACAATAGTAAAAATAGTAGTATAGTATAATATAGTGTTATACTATACTCTAATATAGTAAAGTAGTATTATAATTGTATAATTCTACTATACTATATTATATCATAGTATAGTATATATTAATATACTATAATATACTATTAGTATAGTGTAGTATAGTATCATATAATATAATAATAGTAGTATAATATATATTGTAGTATTATATAGTACTATACTAATTCTATAATAGAATATATAGTTATATATTATACAATACTATAGTACTGGAGGTATCGAATTTCCATACATAAATTAAACTGCAAATTTGTGGTGGTAATCCAATAAGCTTTTGGAATCGCAAAATACATTGTGTCAAATTACCTTATATAGAAGGATTTAATGAAATTCAAATACTTACCAAAGCAAGACCTTCTCAAATGAATAAAGCATATTTAGATCTTTGTCCATAAGAAATAAAGATTTACTTAAAAAAGGAGTCATTTGTAAACCCAGCTCTCCTTGGAGTTGTACAACATTTTATGTGATGAATACTGCAGAAAAGGAAAGGGGAAAACCTAGATTATTCATAAATTACAAACCCCTTAATAAAGTTTTACGCTAGATTAAATATCCAATCCCTAATAAAAGGGTCTACTAAATCGATTGTCTATAGCTAACCTCTTTTCAAAATTCGATTTAAAATCCAGCTATTAGCAAATCCAAATAGTTGGAGAAGATAGGTACAAAACAGTTTTTATTGTTCTTTTTTAATAGTATAAATGGAACATAATGCCATTCAGCTTTAAAAATGCACCGCCTGAATTTCAGAAGATAATGAATGAAATTTTTAATAAGTATAACCAATATATAATTGTATATATGTATGATGTTTTAATATTTTCAAAAAATATTGACGAACACTTCAAACACCTAAAAAACTTTAAGTGGATATCTCATTAAAATGCCTTAGTTATTTCTGAGCCAAAAATTAAATTATTTCAAACATAAATAAGATTTTTAGGACATTTCATTAAAAATGATATCATCACTCCCATTGATAGGAGTATTGAATTTGCTGACAATTTTCTTGAACAAATACCTTGCCTCACACACTCTTATATTAATAGAATCAAAATTAACTATTTAAAGTAAACCCTAAATTTTTATTTTTGAATACTCTAATCATATAGTACAAATTGTGGTTCAAACTGTTTGGTTAGTTCAATTTAGGAAAATACCTGTAAATTGTGTTTTTTTTTTTTTATTCAGACTATAAGATATGTACCATATAATACAATTAGTTGAGTCATATTATACTTAGCATAATAGAAAAGCCCTTCTTGAGTATGACCTTTATAAGATCTTCCTTCCTTGAAAAGATAGATTCCCTCCATCTATTTCCCATCACGACAGAGATGTCTTCACCATCCTTCTGCTCTTTCTAATAGTAAAGATGTTGCTTCCTTAGCCTTCTCGGTTACTCAAAGTCTTCCACCCAAAGACTCCCTCTAGAGCTTCTCTCTAAGAGCACCCAAAGAAAGAGAATAACTCTTCCCTTTCTCCAAGGACTATGTCAAGAGAAACATCTCGATGAGTATCATGCTATAATCTATGTTCAATTACTCTCTCTCTCTCTCTCTCTCTCTCTCATAATTTTAATGCATGACACATTAACTTAACTATTTTACAATTCACATACTCTAGCATCATCTTTATTCTTAAAAATAAGAACCAATATATTCTCTCTACTCATCTAAAATCATTTAATTCTTCAAAATTATAATAAAAAAGTTTAGTAAGCCAACAAATTTCTTGATATCCTAAACAATTCTACACTTCTATCAGAACATCATTAAGTCCTACTACTTCTTCATACTTCATTTTTTAAGCCACCAACTTCAATTTATTAATGCGACAATAAAAATAAAAATCTTTATTTTCAATTTGGATAATAAGGACACTAAAGATAATTGTACTTTCACAACCTTCATTAAAAAGTTTATCAAAATATCTTACCTACCTATATTGAATATCCTCTTCTAAGAATAACAATTTTTGATCTTCATCCTTAATACACTTTTTTTAACTAAATATGTACTTATCTTTTCTCTTTGCTTATATAACTTATACACATACACACACATACACAATCACTAAAAGCTAAAATTTTTTACATCATATATTACTTTCTTATGATCCCTACAAGCCCTTTTATATTGTTTCAATTTTTCAAGCTTTAACATTTAAATTAATTTTTAATATAAAGTTTTTTATTTTTTTGTACATTTTGATTACCCCACAAATTATTTTTATCATTAGGAGTTTTTTCTTTTGATTAGCCAAGCACATACTTTATAGTATTTTTAATATCAATAGCTATTTTTTCACACATAACATTAGCTTCCTCAAGTAAAAGCCAAATCTTAAGGATTTGAATCTTACTCACAAAATATTTTTTTTAATATTCTTTAAATATCTTCATCTAATTCTAAGATAATCTTTGACTTTACATTTTAATTTTCAAGCCTTCATCTTAATGTCCTAAACTAATAACGATTTTTGTTACATAAATATTCATTTGAAATGATTTTATAATCTTTGCAATATAAACAATCTATTTTTATTATAAGAAAATAACAAATTTATTTTTTACTATATCGTTCTTATAAGTGATGAAATACTCCTCCCTTTTCTTAATAAAGTAATAACTATTACTAAATGATGAGCTAAAACAAAATCTACTATAGTCCTATTAACTTCATTAATTGCTCAAAACTCACAACGACTATTAATGCTTTTAATATAGGGGAGTGTGAGAGAGATTATATAGGTTAAAGGCTAACCTTTATATGATTTCAAAGTGTTTTTGAAAATCTCTAGCTACCAAAAATCCCTTATCCCCTATCTTCACAACGTATTCTCAGCTCTCCAAAGAATTTTAGAGGAATGAACTTGTTAAATATTGTGATTTATCTTTGATCCCTAATTCTACATGCTCATCATATCCTTGACACATCAAAAGATTCACACTTATGATTATTTTATTTTTTTTTATTTTTAACATTATTCATGAATTTTCAATTAAGTTTCTACAAAAGCTTAAAAGTGCCACCATTGCCCAAACTAAGATGAAGGTTATGATTCATCTTTAAAGGAAGATATTGTACAAGACTTCTCTAATGTGATACAATTTTTTATATAAATTGTAACAATCATATGTGATTTGTTACACCTAAGCATGGACGTAGGCTTGCCAAGCAGAACCGTATAAAAATTATTAGAATTTCAAATTAATTTTTTAATTCTAATTTATTAACTTCATTTTACTTGTTGAATATCAATCTCACTACTAAAAATTGTGTAATATTTTTTTTTATTTTAACCTATTTTTTTGTACTTGATCCATGGTCAATCTTTATCTTCTTAATTAATGTCTACTCATCAACTCGACCAAAGCCTCTAGCATGATGGTCACAAGTTCTAGCATTTTTCCTTATCATTGATTCTTACTAATGTACTAGCTAACAGCCTAAATGTTGTCTTGCAAACCTCCCTATGTCACTTAGCTGAAAGCTCTACCTCATCCCTTATTCTCTACCGAGGAATATGGCTTAACTGACATCTCAACTAGTAATCTCCTAGAGATGCTTCTAGTCATTACCATTTCATGACTGACTTCAATTCGATGGTGTTCCGACATCTCAATGTCTCACACCATCCCTATATGAAATAGGCAAATCTCACAAAAATCTTCTTTTTCATGCATAATTGATGTTCACCATCCTAAAGAACTTTCATATGCCCATATATTGATAGCACGACACATCCTATCCCCCTTGACACATGGTGGTATTTACCACATCAACATAGGACTACACTCTCCTCCATTATTTATGCCCTTCATCTTGAATGATCCTAGATTAGCAAAAATAATGGGTTAACTTCCTGCAAAGTCCAAAGAGGTAGTGAAGAAATTCCTTTTATAACTACATCCTTCCACAACCATTAATGATCTTCATCTTAGTATACTAGCCACAACTTAGTACAATGGGGCTCTATTGAATGTTGACACCTTATGGCCACAACCGAACAAGATATAATCTGTGAACTTTCTTCACCTTATGTTTTCTTTTGTATTTTGTCTTATTTTTGGTCATCATTGAGCTAAAAACATAGTGGCCCCTCTCCTTACCTTATCACCTTGAGAGCCCATAGGTTTGACACACCCTTAATCAACCACTAGCTCCCTGTAAGTAAACCCTAGTATTCCTAGATGATCGGATCTTATATCCATTTAGGCCACTAGAACCATACTATCATTAGACGTAAAACAAGGATGTCAGACATTAAAATTGTTTGATACGATATTTCAAAAAAAAAAAAAAACTAAATTGTGATGACACTCTTTTCAATTAACATAAAAATTGAACCTGGCGGATCAGTACTTGGTGAAGAAGCAAGAGGAAGTCATCACCTGATAAATTGACAGCTATTCTCAATCACCAAAGGAGGTCGTCAAGGGTTCAAGTGGTCTGATGCATAAGTAGTATGATATATCCTTTGCCCTAGTAACCCAACTTTAAGATTTACAAAAAAAATTGACAATATATTTGTATAAGATCTTCAAGGTCATTGATAATAAAAATTCACCAACCACAATATCCTAGATAGCATTTCTATCGAGTTGTAAGTCCCAACTTTATTAGGCTACTCCACTTTAATAGTCAAATCTTTTAATTGGGCATCGTTTATCCTAAAGATTGTAAGTCTTATTAATGAGCCTTCTCAAGGCGTAAACCCTAACCATTGCAAAAGGTTGGCGTACAACAAATAGAGCACGTTGAAGCAATCTTCTCATTTATACTTTCTAGACACCCAAAGTTAGAAGTCTGTTCTTCATGCCTTTGGCATTTCCAATTATTATAAGTCATATCTTTGGCATTTCTATTATGTACAAGCCAAATCTATTATTTGAGACCTCGATGGCACCAATACGAGGCAACCAAAAGACCCATCTTGTATGGTTCCCATGCCATCAACCTCAAGTGCATTTAAGTCGAGCTATTGCACTTTAAAAGCCTAATTTACTCACCCCATGTCCGCTAACTGATGAGAAGTCCACCCAAAATCTAATCTTCAAGGCCGGCCTATAAGCCTCTTTTTTCTTTGTAATGTAATCAACGGTTTTTATAGTAGTACTTTTAATCGATTTTTGAAAAAAGTTCTTATTTTTAAATCCACTTGCTATGGCCAACATAACAAACACCAAAGTAAAATTCATTCCTAGACATTACAGAAGACACCTCTTCATAAAACGCAGAATTATAACTTGGAATTCAATTTTAACCCACGGCTTCTTATGGCATGTCATGGATACAATACAATATCGTTTAATACAATGTCTGATTATCTTAAAAATAAACGATAACTCGCATGGAATCCCCACGAGATGTCCCATATAAATTACAACAGCATGAAGAACCACAATAACATGGTATCCAAATCCAACAAGTCTTTTTTAAGGCATCTTTTTTTTAATTGTACAGCAATCCAACACAAGACAACAAAATCATAATGTTGAATACCCATTTTTCTTTTCTCTCAATGCTAACAACGTTTCCAAAATCTAATCTAGAAAACACAACCAACAAACCCAATGTACCATTCCGATCTCACAAATATTTATATAAAATATTTACTCTCTTTTTTTTCATGTAAAAATTCTTGTATATAAAATATTTACTCACAGGCATGGTACGCCGAATATTATATAAGTTTGTATTTGAAAAATTGGAAAAAGATAAACCGACTAATATCAAGTGTCTTTGGGATTGAGTTCAAATCATTAACAAGGCATCATATAGCAGAAAGTGGCAGCAGTAGCTTTGTTGGCAACAATTGAAAGAGAGCAATCCTTATTACATTCTTCTGAGCAGTTATCACAGACATCATCTGAAAAATTTTGAGAAATTAAAACAAGTGTTCTATTAAGAGTAAAAGTTTAGCTAGTTTACAAACTCTAATCCTTTAACTGGGTTCCCCTCATGGAGTTGAATAGCAGTATCACCAACGACCTGCCGCAGATGGAAGATGGTAAAAAAAATGCAAAACAGACAGCTAAAAACATTGATGCTTAAGAAAAAAAAATCTGGACAAACACATGATACTATAAACTTCTACTGTAATCAAGAAAAATTTTATAACTGCATCCGACTACAAGGACATATTTCTTATCGTGGCCAATCATTCCAATAATACTCATGATCGCATCTTGAAATTCATGATGAATAACTATAGGAACACAATTCATATATCTGATAATTTTTTTATAGATAAAGTATTATAAGAAAATTCAAGCACAAATAGGATTGAATATAGAACCATATACTTACTAATATTGATTGTCCTAATTCTTATTACTGTAGATAAAGAATCATCAGTAATTCTTACCATGTACTTCTTGAAATAGGCATGTATTGTATATCCCCTTAATCATGTGCAATCAATGATTGAGACTTTTCAATTTTTGAATTAGATGCACTTTAAGACCATACCTCTCTGAACGGTTGATTTGGTATCAATTTAATTGTGGTTGAATTTATTTGGAGTTAGCTAAATATCTTTTTAGAATATCAATTTTTCGGATAAGCTTGAGAACCTATCAGGGAGAATGGAGAGTATACAAAGAGAAGAGAGAATAGAGAGAAGAAGAGTAAGCGAGTAATCAGAAAATAGAAGTAGAGCACAAGAGATCCATAAAAGGTCTAAAGGTCTTAAGGCTCAAAGATTCAATGGATACCACACTGTTCCTTATCATAGGAGGCTCGAGATTGCCTTTTTCATGAAAGGTGAGCAAAAGTGTTTAAGGGAATGTAGGGTCTCTGAGCCTGACAATAATAGCTGAGTGGAGAGTGAGGTCTTTTGGGGTAAGTGCATTTTTGTAGCTTAGTCTAGCGGAGCTCGAGGGAAGGATCTAATTGAGATGAGTGGCGATGTGTGTCACACCCCAGTTTGGCCCACCCTCTAAAGGTCAATTTAGAGTATAACAGAGAAGGAAAATCTAAACCAGCTCCTTCTTACTAACACCTATTCCAAGCCACTACTTTCAAAATCAAGTGAGTAAAAAGATACTTATGTAGACTCTCCTAACATATCAGCATATCAAACTCCATACTTAATTATAGGAAGCATATAATGAATACCAATTAACATCAAATATAATTAAAGTAAATACAGAGCTCTACTAATACTTTTAAAATTTTCTTACAAGCCCAAAAGTCTGTACATTTATCATTCAGATCCCTTTTTAGATCTCTTCGTACACCCAAAATATATTTACACCAAAAAGAACAGTCACATTTTTTTTCCCGCCTAGTACCCTACGGGTTCCTTCCCTTACCTACAATATAATCACTGCTAATAAGCTAGGCTCAATGAAATACACAAATAATATATATATATATATATATATATAAAACTTAGTAATAACATGGTGAACAATTATGGAGAAAACATGATAATTCTATGCTGATCATAAGCAATGCAATATATTTAGACAAGTCATATGATGGCTAAAGGCTTTTGCACTATTTCAATTCAATGTTGGGTCAAGATTCACAACTTTTAGAATTGAAATTGTTCTCTCATTCAAGATTAGGTCCAAATTCACACTTTTAAAATTGAAAGTGTAGGCTTACCTCATCAGGTCTTTCATCATTACTTGTGCGGGTCTATCCCCCATATATGACTTATTTCACTTTTCAATAGCAATCCTTTTTAACATCCATTTTAACCCTTATGATATATGTTATTCATAAACATATTCATACGTGTTCATATAAGAGTAAAAGAAGAAAACTGAAATAAATACTATCATAAACACAGTAGATATGAATTGCAATAAAATAAGGCATTTATTAATTCCTATAACATAGTTTGGGTATCTCACCTTGTTTTCCAGAACAGACAATAAACTAGTTCACCTAAAATATTATGATTTCTTTTACTTTGATATACAACCTAAAACATAATTTTTTTCATTTCAATAATTGCATTCAGATAAACAATTCAAATAAAATATGTAATATAAAATCTTACAAACTTTACCTCAATCAAGTTCCTTTTCATTGAATCTAAATTGTTTTTCTCCCCTATAATCCTTATCATCTTTTTCTACCCAAAAGTGTTTAAGGGAATGTAGGGTCTCTGAGCCTCATAGTAATAGCCGAGTGGAGTGTGAGGTCTTTTGGGGTAAGTGCATTTTTGTAGCTTAGTCTAGCGAACTCGAGCGAAGGATCCAATTGAGATGAGTGGCGATTTGTGCCACACCCCAGTTTGGCCCACGCCCTCTAACGGTCAACCTATAGTACAACAAAGAAGGAAAATCGAAACCAAGTCCTTCTTACTAACACCCATTACGAGCCACTACATTTAAAATCGAGTGAGTAAAAAGAAACTTATGTAGAGTCTCCTAACACATTAACATATCAAACTCCATATTTAATTATAGGAAGCATGTAATGTATTCCAATTAACATCAAATATAATTAAAGTAAACACAGGTTCTTTTAGG
This sequence comes from Dendrobium catenatum, assembly GCF_001605985.2. Taxonomy (NCBI): domain Eukaryota; kingdom Viridiplantae; phylum Streptophyta; class Magnoliopsida; order Asparagales; family Orchidaceae; genus Dendrobium; species Dendrobium catenatum. The sequence goes on along the minus strand of NW_021319745.1, from coordinate 80,730 downwards.
TGTATTTTCAGCTTGTGCTCTCCTTGGAAAGTTGTTTAGGGCATTCTAGATTGTCCTCATTATTCGCTCTTCCATTTCCTATAGGTCAGGGTGAGTGGTTTATTCAACATTGTCCATGCTCATAGAAGGTTAGTACTAAGGTCTCTTGTCAAACTAAGTTTATTTTTGGTCCTTGGCTTTGATCCAAATTGACCGCACCTAAGAGGATGTTGAATTCAAACTTGTTTGATGGATGATGGTCGACCTTACTAGCAAATCCTCTTGGTGAGCTGAGAACCTATTAGTGAGAATGGAGAGCATATTGAGAGTAGAAAGAGTAGATAGGAAGGGAGAAAGCTGACGAAATCTCGATTATCTTAATCAGAAAATATAAGTAGAACACAATAAATCCAAATTAGTTCAAAGATCTAAGGGTTCAAAGATTCAAAGTAACTCAAACAGTTTCTCATCACCCATTATTTATAGGATTTGAGGCCTACAAAAAAGCTAAATAAAGAAAAATAAAAAGTACAAGCTGCACAAAATATATGTACAAAGCTACACGCTATCTAGGATAAGTGTTGCCTTCTGATAAAAAGTACAATCTCCACATTGGGAAAATTTGAGAGGAGATGAACCCATAATTTGCAAATCGTCTTGTTGGGTCGACGACTATCATAGGAGGCTTGAGGTTGCCTTATCATGAAAGCAAAATAGAAGTGTTTGTGGGAATGAAGGGACTCTAAGCCTAAAAGTAATAGCTTAATGGAGTGTGAGGTCTTCAAAGGTAATCACTTTCCTGCAGTTGAGTCTAGCGAGCACGAAGAAAGGATCTGATTAAGACAAGTGGCAATCTGTTTGTTGAATGAGCAACTTCCTAATCGCCCAGCATAAGACAAGCTCTTTGGAGGATGTGGGCAAGTGATGTTTTACTTAACATATTCCTTTACTGGTCCTGGGCAAGTCTGTTCAAGTATCTGTTCCTGAGAGGGAATACCCTCGTAATGTCAAAATCGTTACCTATCAGAACAACAGTGTCGACTACTTTAGTGTCATGAAGAAGAGACAATACTTAATGGCGTCGCTATTTCCAGCAAGGAGGTCATAGACTCAATGGTCGCCACATAATCTATGGGATCAATTTTGCCTTGGTATGACTCTAGATGAGGCACCTTGAACTTAGGTGGTGCCCTAGGCCTGGCCTCAATGGGTGCCATGGGCTTGGCCTCAATAAGTGCCTTAGAGAAGGTATTGATCAATTTTAGTTATCTCCTCATAACTTGCCCAGATGATGGGTTATAGTCTTTATCACTCGACCACATATGAGTGAAGTCAGGAATAGGCATAGGCGAGTGCTCTCTCCGAACATTTTTGGCGAGTTCTTGAATCAGAGGATCCTTCGGGCATACTATCAACTCGTGCTCACCCTAGGAAACTGCTTAATTTTTTAAAAGTGCATTTGCATTACTTTAAAATAAAAGAAAAATGTATACAATGAGCACAATCTAGTATAGAGCCTTTAATAAGAGACCTCTCAGCAAAATAAAACAAAATAGGGGAAGCACAATACAAACTATGATTGTCCATACGTCATTACATTTCATGAAGAAAGAAATAAAAACCTGATGTTTCTTTCCAATGTGAGGCCACCAAAGTGCTTGTAGTAAACACCAAACTATCTGGTTATGGTCCACTCTAGAGGAGAGAGGGGAGGGGGGAGGGGGGGCTAGGAAGTTTCATAGGGCAACCCAAATTGTCTTCGTTATTTGCTCTTCTATTTCCTACAAGTCATGGAGATTGGCGTATTCAACATTCTCCATGTATACAGAGCGTTACTACTGAGGGTCATTCATCAAATTATGTCTGTATTTTTTTTTCGGCATTGTCATTGATCCACGATCGCTGCATCTAAGAGGATATTGAATCCAAATTTATTCGATGGAAGATACCCAACTTTACTAAAAAAAATCTACTTTGCGAGATGAGAACCTATCAGAGAGAATGGAGAGTATAGAGAGTAGAAAGAACAAATAGGGAGTAAGCGGGAAGAATCTCCACTATCTCAATCAAAAAATTACAAGAAGTAGAATACAAGAGATTCAGAAAAGGCCAAAAGGTCTAAGGGTCTAAGATCCAAAGAATCCCAAACTATTCCCTATCACACCATAATTATAGGATTTTGAGGGCAACAAGAAAGACCATACAGAGAAAAATTAAAATACATGCACACAAAATACCTATGCAATGCTACACGCTAATCTAAGGTATATATTGCCTCTTGATTTCATATAGAAGGGTGACATCGACGATCAGACAAGCTATCTATTTCGGGCAAGCTATCTATTTTCGGGCAAGCTCAACAAGGGCAAGTCGAAGTAGGGTGAGTCTATGAGCGAATCCAAGTGCAGATGGACCCGTAGCTAATGAATCATCTTAGCGGATCGGTGAATATCTTAGTAGGCTTGAGGTTGCCTTGTCATGAAAGGCAAGAAAATGTATTTGTGGGGATGAAAACTCTTTGAGTCTAAAAATAATAGCAGAGTAGAGCGTAATGTAATTACCCAGATAAATAAATTTTTTCAGGAGTTATTATAAGTCAAAATTGAAAATCGTCTTCGCTATAAGATAGATATTATAGTATTTTAATTACACACAAATTTTCATAAATTTTTTGGACTAGTGAAGATCTTTAAGAAATTGACACATGTCGGAACAAGTGGAGATTTTGAAACTGGTAAGCGTACATTTTGCAAACCGATTTCACCAAAATTTTTTGAATAAAATGCATTATTTTATAGATATTTTTTATAAATTTTGAAACCACAAGAGATATTATATGCATTTGTATACTGAAAATTTGATTAATTATATAAGTATATTAATATATTATTATTATTATATTCAAAAAATCTTTAGCAATTAGTTTATTAAATAATTAAATCATTTGATTTCTTCATTTTGGTTAAACAAAGAGCAACTTAGGAAATGAGAGGGAAATTTGAGAAGAGAGAGAAATGCATTGTTCATATTACTGTACATATTTATTATTAACATTGTTATTTATTTTTTGATACAAAAAGCATGATATAAAAATTAAGCACGTGATATACATTATATATTGAGTATGTGATTAAGATACTGATTTAATACTGATATTGAAATAACTTGATAGCATGTGTACGCTCCTATATTATTTTACTATATTGATTTGCATTCGATAGTCTACATCAATGATTTAATATTATCATTTTATACGATTTCTATATTGATTGTAATATTAATATGAGATTCCTAACGATTTATTATCTTTCGTACTTTACAGTTTTATTATTTCTTCATTGATTCAATAATCATTTGAATGCAACTATTATGATTGACATGCATATTACTCGTTTACCTTATGTTGAATACATTTGTAGGTTTTGGTGACCAGCAAGATTTTTTAGCTCATTATATGTTATTAAATATTTTCAAGTCAGGATAGAGGATCAGGTGAGTGAGATTGATCAAATCATGATTCCTCATGTTCTGTTTGTTTTTATTTTAGTTATTCTTTTGTACTCGAGATAGAGTAATGATAGTATGATTCTATAGATCCTAAGTAGTGTATATGATTTTTGATAAAAGAATATAGATGTGCATATTGATATTCTGAATTATAGAATTTGTTTCTACTATTTATTACTGATAAATGATATTAGATGGTTGTGGTTGTTATTTATTAAAAGATAAAAGAACAATTCTTCTAATTTAAATTCTAGAGCATCACACGTAAGGTCGTTTGGGTTAAGCACTTTCCTGTTGTCTAAGTTAAGTGACCTCGAGGGAAGGATATGAATGAGATGAGTGGCAATCTGCTTGTCAGATGAGGAGCTTTCTGGCCGCGGAGTGTAGGGCACACTCCTTCGCGAGTGTGAGCAAGTGACGCTTGCCATTCTCCTTCGACGAGTTACTCTGTTGGACTCGAGCGAGTTCGTTGAGGGATATATTCCTGTCAAAACACCTGGAAAGATGATCATGAGTATGCAGGGTCAAATACTTCCTACATCAAATTTTTGAGGCAACACCAAACTTTTACCCCCCCCCCCCCCCTAAAAAAAAAGAAATCTAGTATAATATCCATCTTTGTTATGCAGCTCCTCCATATTCCTAATCCATTCAATACTATGTTGCGTATGAACTAAAGCACAAATGATGGAGACATCAGAGCGTGAAAGGTCAATCAGAGACGTGGCCGTCAATCTACGGCCACGATTGAGTCGATGTATTTCTGAGGTGTATTATTTATTTTCTTTATTATTATGTCATGTTGTGTTTGCTTTATTAGTGTTTTCGTTTTTACCCCTTAAGGGAGGTCGTATGAAAGCCCAGTGGGCGTCACAGTTTTTTTATTTTCTTGAGTCTTTTGTACGAGGCTAAATATAGCCACATTGTTCTCTTTTCATGTAATGAATGAATAATAAAAATTTTCCCTTTGTTTTGAGTTCTTATTAGAGCTTGAGAGAGATTGGAGAAAAATCCCTAGGTGAGGGAATTGGATCACCCACCAATCTTGGAAGAGTCCGGATTCGTGATTAGTTTCATAGCTCTTTCTTCCTCCCTCCTCCCTTCCCCTCTATCCCCACGGCCTATCTCATCCACAACCGGCGGCCCCTCCACAAAGCCACCACCATTGGCCACCCTTACCCCCACCCTCCCCATTGGCTAACACCCAACCCCATCCTCCCAACCTCCACCCGATCCCCACCATCCACGGCCAAGGCCCCAACAACCAATCCCTCCCTTTGAAATTCCTCCAACAAACCTTGGAAGCAAGCTTTCCTAATTAGGGTTTGTATTTTAGGTAATACAATCAATTCATAATTTAATTCCGTTTGAATTGTGAATTGGTTTCCTAAAATATGATCTTTTATTTTAGGAAAGTTCCCAAAATTAATCCTATTTGAATTTTGAATTGAATTGGATTGAAGATCCCTCCTTCCTAATTTGATTTTCCAAATCAAGGAAGAGTAATTGCTTTCCCTCAAAACCCATTCCTTCTTTGGATGTCGCCGGCCTCTACATGGTCCCCACCTCCTTATTTCTTTCCAAACTCACGTCCCCTCTTTAGGAATTAAATTACCTAGCCTCTCTACCTTACCCGCCTCCCCTCTCCTCACCCTTAGGCTATACAAATTCTTTCCAAATCAAAGGACCTTGATTGGGAAAGTGATTTCAGCCTTCCCTCCCAATTTCCCCCCTTCCAAACTTTAAACCTGATTCACAAAATCTGAACAAAACCTCCCCAAATCTCTCCCCTTGGCCGGCCAACCTCTCTTGCCTTCTCCTTCTTGAATTCTTGAGAGAAATCTCTCTTTCAAAGGAGAAATGACAAGGATAGCAAAGGGGCACTTCCTTCAACGCTTCGACACAACGAGATCGATGCATGGCCAATCCTGACCTTGACTATAGCCTTGCCTACAACGAGCAAGGATTCGTGCACATTCTTCATTCAACATTCTTCGACGTCAATCCGAATATCGACAACACCATCAAGGAATATTTGGATCGCATCCTAAATACTCTTGTAGAAGCTATAGAAGAGCAACTTGGCACCATTCAGTGTAGGATTGCAACGCCACCGTGATAAATGTTTATCGATCTTCCTTCTCTTGTATTTTCATTGTCTAACTTGTTCATGTGATTTGACTGATTCATGAAAATCTTGTTCACTTGTTTCTGCCAAGCCTAGTAATCGTAGGACTTGAGTTTGGTTTCTATGCTTCTAATCTCATTGTTAGCATAGGGATTTTGTTTGAAAGCTACTTAATTAGCATATTATTGATATTCTACTTATTTTGATAAATCAAGCATTTGGCAAGCGCTTAGCCTAAACGTAGGCACCCCTCTCTTGTTTTCTTTTGTCGTTTTGGGTTGCTAAAAGCTTTAATCCTAATTAATTTACTCAAGAGATCGTGCAATTTTTCAATGCATGCAATTAAAACATTTTTAGTCTTGCATCAACAAAGCTGGCAGTTAGAATTCAAGTTTTTGAAAGTGAAAAGATCAACAGAAAAAGTCTAGTTAGTATTATATTATTAGATCTATATAAAATTTTTAAAAAAAAGATCTATATAAAATTAAGTCTAGTTATAGCATATGGATCCATATGAACAGATCATGATCATCATTATCACAATTATAAACTTGATCCTGATGATTAGGGCTTGGTTTTATGTATCCTTCAATATTGGATCCTCCTGAGTTTCATGAACATTTAGAAGAGATCGATGGAGCTAATCAAGAAAGCAACACAGAAGAATTTAGTCATCAAATTTGTTGTCTACACCTTATTGCAGATCCCAGCATTTTAAGAAATCTAATGTATTCCATTTCTATCATATGTAAGCTTTAACAAAAAACAATAATAATGAAAAATGAACCAAATAACAACCAGAATGAAGTATGTCTAAATCAGTTACAATATGAACAAGAAATTAATCTAAAACAGTTAAAATACAAACAAGAACAATAGATACCTTTGCCATTGTTCTATAGGAGAACTCCGTTACCCCAGCCAAATGTGGTGTGATCAAGACATTTGGAAACTTTAGAATCGGATCCTCAGGATCAAATGGCTCACTCCAAGCAACATCAATAGCTAAGCCACCTAAATGCCCAGACTCAAGCTGCTGATAGACTGATTTATAGTCCAAAATCCCTCCACGAGCAATATTTATCAAAAGGGAACCCTTTCAAAGAGGACAGGTACATTTTATGTTTGAGAATATATCCTTACATTTAATAATGCATTGCCTTTAATAGGCCATTTAGAGGAAAATAAATTCGCTTAAAAAGTACTCGTGTCCTGATGAGGCCCTTAATAATATATTTAATTGATTTTTCTTTTAGAAAAGTTTGCAGGCTAAGTTCATCCCTATAATTTGGATACAACCTAAGTTTCCTGGTTTAAATTTCATGTTGATAATCTGTATGGTACCACATATTTTTTGTTTGCAAAAAAAATTGACACATGTAATTGCTAGCTATTTGGTGAGATTGTCAACAACCAAAATCATGTGGACCAGAGTGATAGATTGGGGATTGCTATGCAAGATATGCTGAAAATATGGCTGAATTCACCAACTTCATTTGTAACTTGGCCACAGCTCATGAAGTATCCAAAACTACCATAATCCTAATGGAATACAAGGTTTGGTATAGCTATAATTTGAATTTAAGGGAGCTCAATGACATATATAATAAGGTGATAAAGTGATACGCCGGGTGTGGGGTGTCACCTTGTGGGGCCTAGAGGAGCTATTATCGTAAGGACAAGGAATCAAATGGGAGCTATTTCGGAGGGTTTTAATTATGTTTATTAGGGGGAGCTATTTATGAAGGTATTAAATATGCTTATTAGGGGAGCTAACTAGGAAGGTTTATTTAGGAAAAGAGAGTTTATTTGAATTTGAATTTGGGAGTAAATTAGAAAGATATATTTTGGAAAAGAGGGAGGGCTGATTTAGGAAAGCTTTTAATTGTGTCTAATGTGTTCGGGCTATTTAAGGGAAAGTTTTGTCTAGGGTTTTCATTGGATGTATGCTGAAATTTATTTATTCTCGTTTGGTGCGAGTTCCTAGCAGTGGCTAGGGTTTGTGGTAGAGCTGATCTACCTCTCGAACATTAAATCAATTGTATCTTTCATTACTATTGAAGAAGAAATAAAAAATTTATCCCCTATATTCATATTCATATAGTTTCTACTTATCTCCTATGCTATTTTTACATCCAAGATGCATCAAATTGGTATCAAAGCAAGGTTTTTGGAGACAGTAATAGTAAAGAAGATAGATGCATTGGAAGGCGAGATGGAGAAATTCAAATCCATAATCAAGGAGAAATTCTCAACCATGGAAAAAATGTTTTCATCTATGGAAAACTAATTTGGAGCGATGGAGTAGATAATGAAAAAGCTCATGGAGATGCAATTCAAAACCCCACCGGCAGTTCCAATTGCTAACCCTACCAAGATGTGACCGAGATTCCCTTGGCCTAATCTAAGGGAAAGGAGATCGGACGAGGGGTTTGACAAGGAAGTTTCTTTCATCAATAACCACCACCTCGGAATCCGATAAGGGCCGAATCAGGATTTTCAGATCGAAGGATGAAATTTTTGGTGGAGATGGTAGGGTGGACAACCACTATGGGTGGCATTTCGGGAAAAAGAGAATGGACAACCGTAAAAGGAGAGGGATGAGCCGAGCCATAGGGATCGGGTCATGGGAGGTGGATAGAAGAATGGTGGGATTCCTCCCAACAATCAATACTTGGGGGTAACCACTGACGAGAGAGGAAGTTGGAAGATGTCGGTGTTCGATGGGGAGGATGCCCATGGGTGGGTGTACCGGGTGGAGAGGTATTTTATGGTGAATGGGTTGAATGAGGAGAAGCTTACGGCGGCAAGTCTATAACTTGAGGGAAAAGCCCTAGCATAATTCCAGTGGACAATAGCATGGCCACAGATTGAGCAGCAGAAGGAAAGTTTCAAGTGGGGGGAGGCAACGACACAAGCTTTCGAGCAGCTGAAGAAGGCCATGACCAGTGTCCCATGCTTCCACCTTGAAAACAAGGTGCGTCTTTTTTTGGGGGAATACTGATATGCAGGGACCTTGTGGGACCCAAGGGAGCTATTATTCATTATTAAAGGAGGAGGAATCATTGGGAAGCTGTTTAGTAAGGTTTTAATTATGTTTATTAGGGAGAACAGATTAGGAAAAATTTTGATTATCTTTATTACGGGGAGCAGATTAGGAAGATTTATTTAGGAAAAGAGGATTGATTTAAAATTATATTTGGGAGGGAATTAGGAAGGTATATTTTGGGAAAGACGGCTGATTTATAAAAGCTTTTAACTGTGTTTATTGTGTGTTAGGGTTATTTAAGAGGGAGTTTTATCTAAGGTTTTTATCGAATGTATGTTGTGTTTTATTTGTTCTCTTTTGGTGTGAGTTCCTAGTGGCAATTAGGGTTTGTATGAGAGTTCATCTACCTCTCGAATAGTAGATCAATTAGATCTTTCATTACTGCAGAAGAAGAAATAAAAAAATCAGCCCCTATATTCATATTCCTGTAGTTTCTACTTATCTGCTTTTGTCATTTGTACATCCAAGACGTGTCATAAACCATTGACAGAAAAGGAAATTGAGCAATTAAATTACAAACAATGAAAGCTGGATGTATAGATGAAATGTACCTACTACTTTTTATCGTAAGAATAGATTATGGAAAAAAAAAAAACAAGTGGCAGATAGCTCACAACCTTTCTCATAGAAGAAAGAAACCTTTCATCCACAATACCAACCTAAAATTTTCATAAATGAAGATAATTAGGTCAGAAATTGAAAGAACAATAGAAATGTAGGAAACACAAGGAGAATAGAAAGAGGAAACTGACCGTCTCATGATATAAAGTTAAGCATGTGACAACTATATCAGCTTCACTAGCAAATTTATAAGTTTCTTGCGGACCACCCATCCGGTCAACCAGGCCATCAATTCCATCACTTTCGACATTTGATACTGGAGATAATCAAATAAGAAGATTCTATTTAAAACTGACTTTTTATTAACAATTATTAGCGCCTGAGCATGCAAACCTTACAATTTTGCTGCAACAAATTTGGATGCCAACTTCTTTTAGTTGCAATGATCTTTACACCAAATGGTCTCAATCTCTTGGCAAGTTCAAATCCAATAGCTCCAAATCCCAATATTAAAACCTAAATAGGAATAAATCTATTAGAGTATACAATTTTATCTCCAAATTTACATTAACATAGATAGTTAATTAGTAGATGTAAAAATGAATATTTAGCAAAGCAGGAAGATAGAAAAGCACATGACTGTTACATGATAAATGTTGGTCAAAACTATTGGGATTAAAAGGTAATACTGATGGGTGATAGTTTCATTTCTTAATAATGGAGTTTCAAGCTAAGTAAATACATTTATTCCACTGATTTCAAGATCTAACTGAAACAAACTAATCATAATTAAGAGACCACTAAAGATTATTATTGTGACTTGGTAGCTTGTACTGGTGCAATTGCCCTTGGACGGTTGTTGCACATTTTGAATTGAACTTGTGATGCGGACATCCAACCGTCCATGCCTATCCAAGGAGCTGAAGATCGACGGCCATCATCGTCCCACGTTTTATTAAATTTTATTTGTAATTTTTATTTTTATTATGAATTTTCCATTTTTACCCTCACTTAAGAGGGTCGTCCTATGTAAGCCCTAGGGCATATGTATATTGTTTTAATTTCTTAGGCCTATATATAGAAGCCCTTGCTTGTATAATGCAATGATGGATTATTAATAAAAAAAGAATTGGAGCCTTTATCTTGATCTCTGTGTGAGTTCGAGAGAGGAAAAGTCTTATGGGAGGACAACCTTGTTTCCACCAGACGCACGATGAATCTGGGCTCATGGATTGAAGTCCCTCGGGGAGGGCAACATAGTACCCACCAGTCGCAGGAAAAGTCCAGGCTCATGGTTTGTATCGTTTTTATTTTATTTTTTCTTTGTTCTCCGTCCTCTCATCTCTAGTCTCCACCATTCACCATCCGTTTTTGTTTTATTTTGTTTGATTTTGGCTAACTTTTCTTTTGGATCAAACATCAATCACTCCACCTCCATAGCCAGCCGACCACCTCACCCCTAGCCCCTTCCCTCCTCCACAAATTTTGAATTTTGAATTCAAAATAGCCTCTTTATTACCTTCCTAAATTAATCTATTATTAACTTGGAAAGTTCCTAATTTTAATTCAAAAATATTTGAATTTCAAATCCTTTCCGAATTAACAATTCTATTTTTGGAAGCGTTGTGGGCTCCGAAAATTCGGCCCCGGCCTCCACTCGCTTTTCTTATTCGACGAGGGAGTTTTAACGAACTAAGTTCCGAGGTAAATTTTGGAAGGCAGATGGGTTTGTAGATAAGACACTACCCAGAGATTTCGCCTCATTTTGTGAGGACTTTATGATCTGAGTTCTGGTTTCCTATAGGCGCAAGCCCCTATAGTTAATTACCCCTCCCGATCTCAAGAGAGAACTTTCGATTAAGGCTAGTCGTCAATCAGATACGTATAAATACGTGTTATCTGGCATATAGTAGCAGCAATGGGTTTGGATTGGAAAGATTGGATATTTGGGAATTTAGGGTTGAATTTGGGTATTTGGAAAGAATTGAAAGTTTGATATGTAAAATAAGAAATTTCACCACCTAGCACTTAAAGCAGATGGTGGGGGAATGGATGATAGACCCGATCAAGATCCCATGGTTCCGTCGTCCCGGGCCATCGTGGTCCCTGGTCTACTTAGTCAGAGGAGGTAGTCGACCCAACCTGACAGAAGGATCCTTGTCGGCAGCCATGGGTTGCTTCAATTGTGGACTTCTCCTAGAGGGCGGCCGGACACTTCAAGTTCGCCGGAGAGAGGCGGCGCCGGCGGGAAGGGAGGCTGAGCGTGCGAGAGGCGGTCACGTTCGCGAACAGAGGCTGCTGGAGATATTTTTTTCGGGTTTAGCTGGAACAGAACGGGAGGAAGGGAAAAAAGGCTGCATTTTAAGTAGGTGGGACCGGATTGATGAGGCATACGCCTCACCTCATATTGCGCAATTGCGCCTTAGAGGCACGCCTCAGACCCAGTGAAGCGTACGCCTCTGCCAAGAGGAAAATTGCGTAAGCCTCGATGCGTATTTGGGGCAAATTGCGCAGAGGCGCACCTCTTATTGCGCAATTTTAAACAGAGGTCCAAGCTACAAGTACGAAGTTAGGTGTAGGGTATAATATCTTCATTGGTGGGTAAAGATATACCAGTCAGGTGAATCTAATTTACAAGAACACTGCATTGCTTAAAAAATATATTTTCCTAACAATTGCCATCATATTATCCTTGTAATGTATATACTTTTGAACCAAAAACCATGCACATGGTTAGAACAAAAGGCTGTTTGGAAAAATAAACGGGCCTGCACTAACACAAAATGCAATGCAAAAAACCATCTTACCTTGAATGAAACATCGTCATCCTGACTCCGGTAATAAAGAGAAAGCCTATTCCAATTATAATTATCTGCAACGGGATCATCACCAGGTTGTAAGCATGGAGCATCAAGAGGAAGAATTCTTTGAACAGAAAAGGGAATAGAAAAGGAAGCACAAAACCCCCTTTGCTGGTACTGCCAATTGCCCCGAGCCAACAAAGACTGGGATTGATGAGAATCGGCTTTAATAAGATATGGACCAATTTGATAAGTTGGAATGGGCAAAACGTGAAGAAGGGCGCTACAAGGAAATCTAGTTGCATTTAAATTTCCATTTCGTAAACAAGTTGCATGACAATCTGCTCAGGAAGACAACAGAATAAATAGATGATCAGAATAAAGCATGGAAACAAAAGACTTCGCAAAATAAAAAAAGGTACTTGAATGCTCATCATCTCGAAAGTTTGGAAACATGCCAGCCTTCATATGTTGCCATGGACATTCTTCATCATTGCATTTTCCACGGAACTCAAACATACATAATGGCCAAAAGGGGTCAATGTTGATCGAACTTTCAAAGATACCCCAGTATCCCATTGGAGCTGGTCTCATGAAATTGAGAAACTCTCCAACATTATCAGGTATAAAGTCTGTAACTCCTATCTCTTTTGATGTCACAATGTTGTCATTCTCTTTCATATTAAAGGTGTCAATGTGGCATCGAGGAAAAATTTTATATACATGTCTACACACTGAATGCAAATCTGAAGTAGGTAGCGAAAAAACAGCTGTTTTGATTGGGCTGCCAGAGTTATTAGGGAAAGAATTGCTAGTACCCAGATCAGCAATACTATGAAGCTCCTCATTTGAAGCAGCATTGGCAAGTGACTTATAATCAAGTGGTGCGCCAAGCAGAGGGCTTCTTTCTTGAGTACTTTCAATACCTGTCCAAAAAACGCATGGTATAGGAATCCAAGCGCATTATGCTAGTCCCTTGTTTAATATAGGAATAAAATAAAAACCATAATAACGTACCACAAAGTAAGAAATAATGAATAATGCTTCAGAAAGTAAAATTCTTAGATCATACCATAACAATGATAAAAATTAAAACCAAGGGCATTGCATTATTCATGAATATAAAATGTTATAGAGAAGAGAAAGCAGTGAGTATGGAGAGCATATGAGAGACTGAGTAATCACTGTAAACAGTGAAAATAGCATGAATTCTAAAATATGTCGCTTAATCTCTTTTTATAGAATTAAGAAGACTACAAGAAAGACTATATTTAGAAAAAAGAAAAAAAATACATGAATTGACAAGTATATGCTAGCATAGACACATGAACTAAACTAGAAGGAATACACATGGCCATCAGCTTCTGATATGCCTCGGAACGCCCCTAGCAAGCACCCAGGGGAGTTCTCGGGGGTGAATGCCTTAGGAAACTCCTTGAGGGCCTTATGTGAGTTCTCAAGGGTGAGTGTCTTGGATAAGTCTGTGAAGTCGAGTCTAGCGAATGAGTGGTGAGTCCCTCGGGGCTATCAACAAGCCTTCGGGGCGAGTGTGACTATAAGATGGGGATGAACATAGCTGATAGAGCAATGAATGTGGGTTTCATAGGTATGTGTGCATCTTGTAGTTTGGATGAGAATATCCATGGAACGTGCCTAGCTTTAAATGGGGAGAACTGTTGAGAGAGTTGATCCCTCTTTGGCTAAGTGCCTCTTTAAGTGAAGGCTTGTTGAGGCAAGCTCACTGGTTGAAATCAATCGAATATATGCATCTTCAATTGGATTCCTTGAGGCAAAATCCTATATTGTGAGCTTCATTAGGTCAAATGCTAGCCTATCCAAAACCTTATTCAAGTGAATGCCCCTTAAGATGAAAGCTCATTTTGGGTGAGCGCTTCTCTACCCATCTCAAATTTGTTGGTACCTATGAGTTTTATACATAGGCATGTATGGGTACGGGTGTCAAAATCGAGTTGCGGGTTGGGTTGGGTCGAATCTGACATTGACATGCTATTGGTTGACACGATTCGAACCTGACCCAATTTTGTAGACGGGTCAGAAATGTCAACCTGGGTTACATTTGTCTATAAATAGGAGTCTTTACTTGTAATAGAGATAGATTTTGAGATGAATAAGAATTGAGTAGTTTTACTCTTGTTTTGGGTTTCTATATCCTGAAGGATTTCAGGTGGTGATCCCTCTCTTCCAAGGAGTTCTTGGAGTTATCCGGCGACCGCCACCGGATCGTCGACGTGGATTCGTCGAGCCCCCTACCTGGTCGGTGTCATCTGGTATCAGAGCCGGCAAGATGCCGGAGATAGTTCTGTTTGTTTAATTCCTTTGGATCGTAGTGAAGATAAAGTCAGAGCAATTTGGAAGCAGGTGTTGTTGTCTTCTTCAAAAAAATAAAAAAATAAAAAAAATACAAACTGCTGCTGGTTCGTGACAAGAAGCCAAGAAAGCATCTGGCAGAGGTTGCAAAGGCAAAGCAGCAGGCATTCGCGTTGGAGAAAGCCCGAGTGGGTCAAAGGCAAGATAGACCTGGTGTTTTTTTCTTCAAGAAAAGGTTCATTTGGTCGCTGCAAGTGCCACAGACACAGACGAGTGTCGGATTCACCTGAGGAGGCGGACGGTGTCCGAAGGAGCTCGGCCAAAGGCAGAAGCCCGATTGGGTCTGAATCGAGGGACCAGGAAGCGGAGTCCGGTCTTGATCGCAAAAAATGCGGGACTAGCGTGGGCTTCTTGATCGGGAGAGCGAGCAGCAAAGTGAATTACCACAACTCTTCCTTTGTCTCCAATTGAAGTGGTGATTATTTTCTCGACAAGAATGTCACCTCACCGAAATCATCAAAGACCACTGCAAGAAGAAGAAATCGAATATCTTCTACAAGAAATTGCCCGACTCAAATTAAGATTGTCAAAGATTGAACAAAGATCCTTACGAACCGACGAGGACGAGGACGGTATATTAGATGATCAGTTCTCTTTTGTCGGCAACGACATGTTTGAAGGACCACCTAGTCAATCTTCTACCCCACCCTCAATCGAGTCTAGCTTTGAAGAATTTGAAGATCCATTGCCAAAATCGTCGTTTTTGCCTCTCTACGACGAGCCAATATATGACGTGTATGACGACGACGTATTTGTAGAAGTTCTTGATCTTAATCAACCCGTATATAATGAAGACGCGAGCAAGGTGGATACATCTCTGGAGGTGTTTCAAGATGAGCATGGAGGATGGTTGAGCTCAAAATTCATTGAAGATTTCAAAGAACTAGCTGATGTATGCTTTAAAGAATTCGGTGATAAGATTTCCTATTGGACCACTATGAAGGAGCCTAACATTAACTCATTCGTCTCCTTTGATTATGGTTTATTTCCTCCTCATCGATGTTCGCATCCTTATTCAGCTGAGTTGTATAGAAAAAAATATCCAGAAAGATTTAGTCAACCAAACCCGCCTCCTTCTTGTGACCAACCAGACATTTTCCTATGAGACTGAAGTTCCTCCTACCCCGGTAGTATGACGCCGGAGCTGAGCTGATTTATCCGATTAAACTTCAGTCTAGTTTTATTTCTTTTGGTAGCGTATATGGCTACATAGAATTAGCGCTCTCTTGTTTTGAGTGTAGCCTATTATGGGTTACATTTGTCTATAAATAGGAGTATTTACTTGTAATAGAGATAGATTTTGAGATGAATAAGAATTGAGTAGTTTTACTCTTGTTTTGGGTTTCTTTGTAAGGATTAGCTAAGGGTATGTAAACACTCAATTGAAATATTTTGTTTGGATGTTCTTTAGTGGCTCTGTAACTAGGTTGTGGATGTTTAAAAATGTTAAGTACTTTAGTTAATGTATCCATGAAGGTTTATGAGATACTTCGTATAATTATGCAAGTGGTTATCTGTTTCCAAAAACTTTATGGAAAGAAAATGATATGTTTTAACTGTTACACTCGACAGTACTAGTCAAGGGTATTGTGGGGTGTTACATGCCGTGACTTCCGAGCCCCGACAGAAGGCTATCGTCGAATGAGGCGTCGCTATCGAAGGAGGATGGCATCAAAGAGGAGTCGTTGTTGTCAAAGGAGGCCGGTTAGGGCTTGCAGGTGGAACCAAGGTGCGGTTTAGCGGGGGTTGACCCGAGTCAACTTGGGTTAGCTGGTTGATCCGAATCCAACCCGTTTTTTCAAACAAGTCGAATCCTGAAACCCAAACCCGACTCGTTTGCAAAACGAGTTGACCCTAACCCAAAATTTTGGGTTCAGATTCAGGTCGAATTTTTGGGTGTCATGTCAAATATTGACACCCCTATGTTCAAACAATTGCTAGTATTTAACAATAGATTTTCTCTGTATATAAGCATATGATTTTTTATACAGGAAAACTACAGTTAAATGCAAGGAGATATCTATAGTTGCTTGCTTATTATTATAAATCAATATTACCTTTTGTCCTTTCCATTAAAAAAGGAAATGTATTTATGTACAAAAAATGGATGGAATAAAATGTCTTTTCATAATTTATTGAGCTATCACTACTTGATGCAAAATCCAAGGGAAGAGGCATTTGTAACTTGTGGAAGGGAATTTAAGATAATATTCTTGAAAATAAATTTATAACGGGGTAAATTAATCTTGGAAACTACCATACAACTCATTTAAATGAGGGGTGGAAAATCTTGATTAAGAATTATAGAAAATGGGCAACAAGGATGTGTGATAGAAACAGTTAAAAACAAGTTTAACTAGCATGAGTTTCAGAAGGCACTTAAGCAAGGTACGACTGGATTGGGTTGCCTAAAAAGTGAACCTTTTGCATCCAATAGTTGGTAGTGGTGGAAAATTAAGTTATAGTTGCACTTTCTTTTGATCATTAGTAAGTTGGCTTCTTATAGTTCAATTAGTTATGCTAATAGAATAATTTCCGATGATAGATTGTGATGGCTGCAAAAAGCTTAGAAATAATGGCATTGACCTTGGTGAAAGGAATGAATGGTACATTCAAGGGAAGATAGAAGAGAATCCATTGAGACGTGCTGATGCGGACATCGGCACGAAGATTTGGTGCATCTATCACAGGAGGCATCGTAAATCGATGGCTCTAATTTAAATTGTCATTTATGAGTTATTTTATGAATTTTATCTCTTATTTTATGTTATTTCCTGTTTTACCCCTAGGTTAGTTTATTTGAGTGTTGTGGCCCAAGGGGCAATTTTATAATTTTTGATTTTATCATGTTGTGGCCTATATACAGGGCCTTAAGCTATTGTAATAGGGATGAAGAATTGATATTAAAAAATTGTGTCCACACTTGTGTTCTTGTGAGAGAGCGTTAGTGAGATTCATATGGGAAGGAATCGGAGTTTTCACCAGCCGCAGAATGGGTCCGGGCTCGTGACTTGAAGTCCCTTAGAGAAGGGCAAAGCATTACCCGTCAGTCTTCGGAAGAGTCCAAGGCTCGCTGTTTTTATCTCCTATCTTTCGTTTTATCTTCGATCGTTGGTTTCTTTTATCTCTTCTATCTTTGTTTTGTTCCTTCTTATTGTTTCCCTTAGTCATATTCATCGTCCTCCTCCCCATCTTCGTTTGGCAACCGGATTCACCTCCACCCGAAACCCCTCATCCCCTCTCCACCTCACGGCTAATCCCCCATACCCGAACCCATGCCGCCGGCTCCACCCCATTAGCCGCCGGCCGAACCTTCCTCTCCAAACCCTTTTTTTTTTATTTCCTAATTTGGTTGGGTTAATTTAGGGATTAATTTGAATTTGAAATTATTCAAATTCTTTCCTAATTTGGTTCATCTATTTTGGGAAAGTACTTAATTTAAATCAATTTGAATTTTAAATTCAAATTGGATTTATTTCATTACTTTCCTAACTCATTAAACCAAATTATGAAGCCTTGAATACTCTCATTAAATGCCTTCCCCTCACCATACCGCCGGCCCCCTTGGTGGTCCCCTCTCCTTTAATGTTTCATTAAGGGATTTGATTGCATGTTATTTGAATTTCACATTCAAAATTCAAATTGGCATTAGGAGTTAAATACCATGAATTCCACTTAATTTCAGCCTAGCCGAATTTCCCCTTAACCTAATTTCTTAAATTGTTTCCTAAATCTAAATCCTTCCTTTGGAAATATTTTCAATTGTTGTAACTCCCACCTTGGCCGAATTTTCCTTCACGCCTAGGCTCTAATTTTATTTCCTAATACTAGAGATGAGAATTAGGAAATAAGAGCCCGTGGCTCCTTGCTGGAATCAATTCTTCTAAAGCATTCACTCCCTCTCAATCCCGTGAGCTCCTCTCCCACTCGTCTCCCCCCTCTTTCTCTCACAGCTCCTCTCTTTCCCCAAGTCACTATTGTTGACCTTCGTATAATACCCGAAGGAAGACAAAAATAACGACAAAAAATACCTCGTATCCCGTCAGATCCACAAATCTCGCTGAATCGGCGCCGCGAACGATCACTTCTCCGCACTTCCTGCGTGAAATTGGCTCTCGATCGTTGCCCCATTCGCGTAGTTAAATACCGATCCAAATGAAGCCTTTCGCTGCTTCTCCCTTCGACTCCACACTCCCATTTCAGGATCTTGATCGGGTCTATCATCCATTCCCCCACCATCCGCTTTAAGTGCAAGATGGTGAAAATTTCTATTTTAAATATCAACTCTATCCAAAACCTTCAAATTCCCAAACATCCAAATCTTCAAATTTCCAAAATTCCTAACCCAGTGCTGCTACTATATACCAAATAACACGTATTTCTACGTATCTGATTGACGACTAGCCTTAATCGAAAGTTCTCTAGGTATTAGGGTATTAGATTTGACTTATGTTAATAAAGGTAGGGGTAGACCTAAAAAGACTTGGTTAGAAAATATTAGAAAAGACCTTTCTTTATTAGGTTTAAACGATAATTTGACTTTTAATAGGACACAATGGAGAAAAAGGATTCATGTAGCCGACCCCACGTAGTGGGATAAAGGCTTGATGTTGTTGTTGTTGTTGTACTTATCCGTTAAAACTCCCTCGCCGAATAAAAGAAAAGCGCGGCGGGGAGGCCGGGGCCGAATTTTCGGAGCCCACAACTATTGACTTTGAGCCCACACCGTTGCCCCTCTTAATGCCTTTTCCTCTGCTTATTAACCGCAAAAGCTCCTCTCAGATCTTGTGAGAAAAATCTTAAAATTTTCAGATTTCCTGAAAAGAAAAATCTGAAACTTTTCAGAATTCCTGAAAGGAATTGTTTCAGATTTTTTTTTCTTGGAACGATTTACTCTTCAAGACCCCCATTTCAGATTTTAAGAGAAAGAAGCTTGGAGCTTGCTTCCCCTCTCGTTTGCAAATCCCTCCTACCCGTTCTACATCACGTCCCTTTAATGGCTTTGATCCATGTCTAGTGCTACCTAGTGAATTTGTATTGTTAGCTGAACATATAGGCCTGGACTAGTTTCTTCACATTGCTTAGAACTTTAGCATGTGTACTTAAACTTATGTGCTGCAACACCATCATTAGCCATGGTCCATAAAGGCTTTTCATCCATTTATGGTGGATGCGCTGGCAAGCCTTATGGTGGTTAGATTCATTAATGTTTGTAGATGGCGAACATCCCAGGATGGCGAAACAGTTGTAGAATTAAATGGCTGGCAAGTAGTGGTTTCCCTTAGATGGCAGCTTTGGCCAACAGATTACTGACCCAGAGGCTAGCAAGTAGTTGGTTCGGTGACTTGGAGTGATGCGGACATCAGATCATGAAAAATCATTCAGAGACGTGACCGACGATCGACGGCCTCGATCGAACCGATCTACTTTGAGTATTCATATGTATTTATTTTATTTATTTATGTATTTTTTTAATAGTTTTTCCTGTTTTTCCCTTAAAGGCTTTGTCGTATGTACGTCCTAGGGGCAATGTCGTCTTTTATTTCCCTTTCTTTGTAGGAGGCTATATATAAGCCTCATATGTTTCTTTTGAAAGGAATGAATGATAAAATTTTCTGTGTTTTGAGTTCGTATGAAAGCTTGAGAGAGTTTGGAGAGAAATACCTAGGAGAGGGTAAACGGACCACCCACCAACCTTGGAAGAGTCCGAGTTCGTGGCTATTTTCTTCCCTATCTTCTCCTCTTCCTCCCCTCCTCCCTTGCTCTTCCTCCCTTAAGCCGCCACCCCCAACCACCACTAAAGCCCCTCCACGTCTCGGCCTAAACTCCCCCACCCGCCTCCCTCAAGCCACCAACCATCCTTAGCTCCACCTTCCCCTTCCGGCCGGTCCCCTCTACCACCTTAACCACCGGCCAACCCAAGCCCCCACCCCATAGCCGCCGGCCTCTCACTCCACACCCGAGCCGCCGGCCCTCTTAATTCCCCTCCAAGATTTGTTACTTTCCTAAATTGCTACATTACTAATTTGAGAAGGATTTGAATTCAAATTCAAATAAGTTTGAACTTCCAATTCTTTCCTAATTTCCATAGCTTATTTTTGGAAAGTTTCCTCAAATCTAATCCCAATGAATCAGAATTCTAATCAAGAATATTTCAAGACCCCTTTCCTAATTTAAGTTGGCTTTGATTGGCAATCAATTAAAGATCCAATTTTCCCTCTTAATGGCCGGCCCCCTCCCTTTCCCCTTGCCGCCCACATTCAAACCCCTCTTGACTATTTTCTTTTTCTCCTCCTAACCCATTTGGAAAGTCTTAGAATTCAAATTCTCAATTAATATTTGAATTATTTCCTAAAATAGCATCTATTTTAGGAAAGACTCCTAAATCTAAGCCAAATCAATTTCAAATTGAGATTGATTAACATTCATTTCCTCTTTTACAAGGGCTTGATTTAGCAAGTCTTAAAACCCCACCCCAACCCTAATCCCCTCTACCATGCTGCCGGCCCCTCCTCCCCTTTGTCCCCACCACTTAATTTCTCTCCAAAAGAAATCTTCCCCCATTGGCAAGAATTAAAACCTCTTTCCCTCTCCCTGCCCGCCGCCGCCCCTAATTTACCAATAGTCACTTGAATTATTTCCAAAGGAAGAGATACACCTTAGGAAACTCTTATCCCCACTCCCCCATCTTCTCCCACTCAAATTAATCAATCAAACCTTATTTCCCTAAGTGGATTGCTGTCCAGAACTTCAGAAAGCAGCAACGTGCTGTCCAAATAGATCCAGGCTGCTGCCCAGAATCTGTCCCAGACAACCCCCTTGCTGTCCAGAAAATTCTGGATGTGTGGCATGGCAGCCCTCCCTCCCAAGAGCTTGGAAATTGCTGTCCCAGTGTTTTCTCTTGCTGTCCAGAAAATCTAGCAGCCTTCTAGTGCTGTTTTGCCATCCGGGAGACTTCCGTTTGCTACCCAGAAGACTCCACTGGCTGTCCAACCGCATAGTGTCATCAAGAACAACCACCATACTTCGGACCTTCCTCGCCACTAACCACGCCTAAGAATTTGATTATGGTAAACTCTTCCTCAAGTTCCCTATCTTCCTAATTTATTCTCATTTGTGGTTATAATTTGATTCACAAAGTTTATGTTTACTCGCCTCCACTAAAGCTTAGTGATCTAGGAAGTTGAATGAGGGATCCTTGCATAGTGACTAATATTTTTGTTAGCGTAGGGATTTTTGTTGAAAATATTTCATGTACGTAACAACGTTAGATTAATTGACTATTTTAAGATCTTAACTCCAACGCATGTGATTTGTCCTAAGCTTATTTTATCACCTTATTGTTTTATCTTATCGTTAAATCAATATAAGTTTTGTTTATGATTGTCCTCTAAAATTTAAGCGTGCAAATTTCTTAATCAAATCATTTGTTGCATTTATGTTCTTCATCATGGAAGCTTTATTTTTGGCAGATTTAGTAGACACGAATTGCAAGGCTGCCTCTTAATTTTGTCCTAGGGATTCTAGCACATATATTAAGTGGTTTTAAAATGAAATAACTGTTGTATTATTTATATTTCCATTCTTGAAAGGATATGATTATTTTTCCCTATTTTTACCCATTCTAAAACTCTAAAATGGGCCAAGTTTCAGTCAAATAAGATTATGGAGAATTCATCAATTATTTCTCCCTTTTTCTCTTCTACTTCTTTCTAACATCTTAAATCGATGTTGTTTCCATCATCCCTCTTATAAAATCACTTCTTAATATACCCACACTAATTTTAGCCCATATTCATCTCAACCTTTACATTTCTACTATCATCAATCTCTCTCAGGTATTTGTTTCTTTTCCATAACTAAAATTCATGAAGAAGGAGATTTAAAAGCTTTGATTAAGTTAGATGCATTAAATCACTTCTTAATATAAAAAAGATTTGTATATCCTTTTCTCTCCTTGTAAAATGCCATATCCTAAAGCAAAGTGAATGCACTATGTAACTTATTTTACATTATTGTCAATATTTTAGGATTCCATGTATCAAATCTCATTGAGCATTAGCATGCATGATCAATATTTATTTATGGGGGATGAAAGATAAAAATATTTATGTGAAGGATAAAATGGGGGAAGGGATCAAACAAATTATATTTGTTCAATATGCAATTTTCCATCATTGTGAATGTGGCATGTTATTCATGTAGATAGTCATACAAGATATCATGCATGACATCAAACTAAATTAGGAATAATGGGATGACAATTTACTAATTGGTCACCACCTAATATTTCATATGTTTATGTTATCATGGAATTTTTTTGGGCCTACTTACTGCATGGTGAATGGATTGCATGATTCAAGAAAAACCACCTTCAAATGTTGGGGCACAATGGCTTTGAGGGTTGCCAATGAATTTTTATGATATTGGAACAAACATTCTCCTCAACACAAAAGACACTCTAATGGAGAAATTTGTCAAGTTCATAAATGTAAGAGCAATTCAAAAAGAAACATTCGTCAATTCACATATGAGAAAAGGACCAAAATGGTCCCTCAACTCCTCCAAATGAGACTTTTTTGGTCATGCTGTAAATTTTAAACAGAAAAGAAAGATGGATTGGACACAAGGGTATTATCGGAATAAGCACATAATGTTTTAAGAGATCATCCCGCAAAGCAGAGCAGCGTATTAGCGAATCCCGACGCAACCAAGCCTGTAGTCTCGCAGCGTCGATCCCGCAGTCCATCCCCAGAGCAGTGACGCGTGGACCCCACAGTCCCATAGCGTCAATCCTGCAGTCGATCCCAGCATCCATCAATCGCAGTCGATTAAGCCGAAGAAGCGCGCCACGAAAGAAATATGGCTACCTTTGCAACGAGCAAGCTTCCATCGTCATCGTTACTTCTAATCGAACAGACGAACAATAAAGTGTGATTTCGGATTCGATAGGAAGGAACGTCGTCGCAGGAGGCGAAGAAGTTATTTAGCTACTCGTGGAGGCGAAGTCGAAGAGCAATGAACAGTGGAGAAGGGGAAAAGAAAACCTAGCAAATCTGCTGAATAAGGCATCCACAAAAATATGAAAATAAAATAGTAAGAGAGTTAGTAAAAAAGAGATTCATCGAGAAAAAGCAAAAATATAAATATAGCTTAGGAATAAAAAGAGATTCTCGGGTATGTGGTTTTTATAATAGTGATAAGTTCAAGCTAGTTCAATGTTCTACATTATTTTGTCAATTAGATTAAATTTCTTTAATTGTTCTGTTTCTTTTTTTTAACTTGGTTCAAAATTAAATAGGATGTAGACTTGACGGAAGACCAAAAAGGTGTATGCCATCGAATATTTGCCAAGCTAAGGTGATATCCTTCAGCAGTGCCACCTAACACATCATGCAAAGATGTCACAAGGAAATTGCTCTCTTGATAAATATTACAATCATCAAGAGAGTTAGTTGGATTGTCTTTGGAGCCCATTACCATCCAAGAAAAATAAACCAATAGAGTGTTTTGGTATATCAGGTTTGTAGTATTTAGCCTAAGTTATAGTTTTTGGTAAATTAAATATAAGGCTATGTTCGGCTTTTATTATAATTGTTTTTAAGTACATGCATGATGACAAGACAATGTGCGCAGTAAAATATTGGTTACCTATACGGTATTGTGTGATGTAACTATTTTCTGCTAAAATTCAATTCTCATAATATGATCAGTTATTTCCAGATCTTCACTTTAAAAAAACAAAAGTTCGGATAGGATGGCCATTTTTCAATCATCGGGCATGTAACAACACATATGCAGGATATTCACTAAACAACCACCTTTCTTAACAGTACCATAGCAGCAGCGTTTCTGAAACAGTAACAACTATTTTAGTTGGAACTAATAAGCAAAGTTTTATCAACAAGAAACTCTCTATTAACTTAACTTAAAGTAAAAGCCCAACCTAAAAACCCCAATTTCAGCCTTGAAATCTAAATTCCACATATGAAATTTGAAAACTTTAAAACACTGCGCTTTCCATTCATTATGGACTATATACTGTTTCGTGGAGCAAAATTGGAATGGGTCATCTAACCAAAAGAAGGCTCATTAGCTATGTAATGGTAATAAGAGAGGGAGAGATGGTAGGCTTGCTTGTGTATTCCTGCTAGTGATGGTAAGGGTTTTATCTATCTTGTCTTTAGTTCAATCTTGAGTTTTCAGGAAACAATAAAATTAAGGTTATTAAGAATAATTTATTCATAGCATCTACATCAAAAAAAAATTATCCCCGAAGTCAGAAATCCCTTCTTCACAATATAACAGACAACAAGGAGGCAATAAGTCTGAATATCAATTGTAAAGCATATAAATTAACTATATTTACTTATCCTTACTTAAATATTAGTTAACTGTAAAGCAATGTAATTATCTTTACTTAAAAGCATATAGAGCTGGTACACTTTTCTCTAATTCAGGAGCCAGAATAACAGAACAACTACTTGAAGGACAATTACTACAACCAATCATGGAATACATTACAGAATGGGAACTGGACTGTCTTTCTAAAATTTAATACCCATTTTGGGCTTTTAACCAAAGATAATCATGCAAGAAACACACTGATCACAAAAACTAACGATAAGCAACAGAAATCAGTAAACTCAGTACTCAAAAACAAAATTAAAAGCAAAAATAATATTTCCAAATTTGCACATGCAAAAATACTTTACTACCAAATCTTAAATTATGAATTCCATATTTGGATATGAAATAGATTAGAAATCTAACAAATAATGATACAACAATAATGTGCCCAAAAGAAATAATCCTGATTATATAAGACATCTGAAATTTGGCTCGAAAATTTTACTTACTGCAGAAAATATTATTTGAAATAAAAAATAAGGAAAACAAAGATGAAGCTTAGATGGATTACCATCTAATTTAGCAGTTTCTTTTTCCTCTGGAATTGGCATCATGTCATGTGGCAAAGGAGATCGTTCCATATCCTGTGACGATTCCAAATCCTCAGCTACACTACCAGCTCTCTTTTCAATATCAAGCCCTCTTTTACTTGTATCATTCATCTTAGAGGATGCCCTAAGACCAAGCCGAGCAACTAGTTCAGACCTCAAGGAAGCTTCAAGACGTTCATAATCCTGGGAACTATCAATGGATAGTGCCTTTTCAATTTGAACATCAACAAGAGCAGATCTTGATTCAACAACTCTATTACTAGAAGGGAAATCCTCTCCATCAACATCCGTAGACATGGTTGGCTTGTGAGTAGGAAGAACTGCTCCATCTAATGAAGCGTTCTCTTTATGGACTGATGTACTAGCATCAGGTTCGTGGGATTGATCTGACAAAGGGACAGTTTGATAAATCAGCAGAATAGCAGTCAAAACAAGAACTCAAGCTATGTCAAAGAGATATTAAGTGGAAGTGATTTGAAATCAAACCTTCATTAGGAATCTGTTGACAAAGCCAATCAGATGGGTAAATGGATTTGGATGCCTCTATGACAAAAGCTCTACATTTGGCAGAAAATAATTCACGCTTTCTGTACAAAAAGGTGCATCTCTCGTTGGCTTCAACCAAAGATCTCTGGGCTTTTCGGTAAGCTTTTAGTGCGTAGCTTTCCCCATGCTCACACTCGAATCTATACTCCTGGGCCTCTTCCAACTCTTTATCAAGTTGCTCCTCCAACCTCAACAAAGAATGGAAGGACATATTTCCTTCTTCTGTGGTGTTTGCCTGACTTAAATAGATCAGTGTGTATTGAAATATTCGAAAGATAGATCTAGGTGCGAAGAAACCATTACTAACAATTATATTTTAAAAAAGCTACATACTTTACCTCATTGTTTACTGAACCACCAAGTCCAGAAGTCTTTTGAAAAGATAATGTTTTCAAAGGCATTAAGACATCCGTTGTAGGGATCATTTGCTGGTTTCCCTTGATATTATGCATGGAACTCACATAATTTGAAGGCAGATTACTCACTCCAGCTTTCTTTGAGAACTCCTCAGATCTCTGTCAGAAGGTTGAGAGATGCAACAGAGGCAATATATAGTTAAAAATGACAGCTTTGAGCAATCACCATAACAGTTCTACTCGGTAACACTTTATTTGCAAACTCTATACTTGCAATATTACAATGAATTTGAAAGTTGCATTCTACAATTCCATTCTGAGAATTCGATAACTTGTAAATCAAAACATCAACTCAATAATTCACACACGCCTCTTACCAAATAAATAAATGGGTGAAAAGTTCTGGTAATCTTCAAGAAAATTGTGAATAAATTGGTAGTTATAAAAGTAGTAGCAGTTGTTATATACCATGGAGTTTTCAGAAAATTTTAGATAATTGGGTTGCAAATATTTCCATCAAAGTTGAAAGGCATGCGTGGGACAATGACAGAAAGGTGTTTAAAGGTTTCAGATAAAACACTAGGAAAACAACATATTATTAAGGAGTTCTTATCCATAGCGTACATCATAGAATGAATGTTTAAAGCGAATGGAGAATAGTTGGGCACATCCATCAATGCAAGTTTTAATAAGAAAAAATAAAATGGCTGCAGCTGATGCAAATTACACCAAGATACTGAATTCTTGCTGCAGGCAAAGAGGGGGTTAAAATATTTTGGATTTTATTTTAGTGAGCTTCAATGTCCTCTACTAAAATTCAGCTCATTAATGTTGAGCTACTACTCTATTCAGCTCGTTATTTTGAAATTAAATAAGGTTCATTCCCCCCCTCTTTTGGCCCTTTGGTTTCCTCCCCTTGGCTGCCTTCCCCGTGGTTGATTCCTTCCCCTTTTTGGTTGTCTGTTTCGGGTCCCCTAGTGGCTGCTTGTCCCGGTTTCCTGGCTTTTGTCCCGGTTCCCTGTGCTGCCCCTTCGGTTCCTCTCATGGCTGCTAATCCCGTGGCTGCTTTTTCCTAGTTTTTGTGTGGTTGTTTGGGAGTTGTTTTGGAATGAATGCATGCCCCCTTTGTGGATGTTTGGGTGCTGTTTTGAACTGACTTTTGGCTTTCTATATTCTCTATTTTGATTGGTTAAATTGATGATTTTAAGGACTGTTTGTCTGCCCCTTCTCCCCTATATATATGAGATGTTTTTCTTAATAAAAGAGTGTGTTATGTGCCAAATTTTTTAAGAAACATGAGGTTTTTTTTAGGATAGCTTGCGAGCTATGCATTTTCTCCTCCTCTTCTTCTAGGAAAGCTTGCGAGCTTGTCCTCTCTTTCATCTCGGCTTCTTACCTCTTTCTTCTCACCGCAAGTGACCACCTCACCTGTATCTTTCTTCTCGACAAATGGCAAGCTTCTTTAGGTGTCGTTTCTATGTCATAAATTTGTAATGTCATGTTATGTTGCAAGTAGTTTTCTATTATAAAATTGAAGTTGTTTTGGTTTAATTGTTGTATTTTGTATTTTGTAGCATTTTGGAAGGTGTTCTAGTTTATGTGTATTTTCTTATGTATTTAGGAAGTGTTTCTTTTTGCTTGCAAAAATTAGGAGTTCTTTCTTAATTTTTGCAAGCATCAATTTGGTATCAGAGCAAGTTAGTATATCCTAAGTTTTGGTGTCATGTTAGTTGTCATATATGTGAGTGTCATGTGAGTTTTGTTTATGAGTCATGTTAGTTTTAATTGTCCTGTAAGTTTTGTTGAGTCTTGGTTGTATCCATTAAATGGTCGATCTTGAAGTTGATAACGAGTTCATTTACAATGCTCAAGGTAAAGTCGATATTCTTAAATCACCTTTCTTCGACTTTGTTCCAGAGATGGATCAAAATGCGGAGGAATATGTGGATAAAATAATTTTTTTAACTTGCTTCCATCATCGAGGAGCAAATTTCTTCCGTCCATTGGATGATTGTCGCTAAGGAAAAGAAATCTTCCGAAGACGGAAATCAACTTTCATTGCGAACAATCTCATCGAGAGATAAGAATTTTTCACCAGGGGCGAATTGATGTAGGCAAAGGGGGGGTCAAAATATTTTGGGTTTTATTTTAGTGAGCTTCAATGTCCTATACTAAAATTTAGCTCATTAATGTTGAGCTACTACTCTATGCAACTCATTATTTTGAAATTAAATAAGGTTCATTCCCCCCCCCCCTCTTTTGGCCCTTTGGTTTCCTCCCCTTGGCTGCCTTCCCGTGGTTGATTCCTTCCCCTTTTTGGTTGTCAGTTCCGAGTCCCCTAGTGGCTGCTTGTCCCGGTTTCCTGGCTGTCCGTCTAAGTTCCCCTGGCTGCATCCTGATTCCCTGTGTTGCCCCATCGGTTCCTCCCCTGGCTACTTGTCCCGTGGCTGCTTTTTTCTGGTTTTTGTGTGGCTGTTTGGGAGCTATTTTGGCATGAATGCAGGCCCCCTTTGTGGCTGTTTGGGTGTTGATTTGAACTGACTTTTGGCCTTCTATATTCTCTATTTTGATTGGTTAAATTGATGATTTTAAGGACTTTTTGGCTACCCCATTTCCCCTATATATATGAGATGTTTTTGTTAATAAAAGAGTGTGTTATGTGCCAATTTTTGGAAGAAACCTGGGGATTTTTTTTTAGGATAGCTTGAGAGCTATGCCTTTTCTCCTCCCTTCTTCTAGGAAAGCTTGCGAGCTTGTCCTATCTTTCATCTCGACTTCTTACCTCTTTCTTTTCACCGCAAGTGACCACTCCACATGTATCTTTCTTCTCGACGAATGGCAAGCTTCTTTAGGTGTTGTTTCTATGTCATAAATTTGTAATGTCATGTTATGTTGTAAGTGTTTTTGTGGGCTCCGAAAATTCCATTTTGAGTGTGATCCCGGCCTCTCCACACCATCGGTCTATTTTTATTTTAAGTGTTTATGTGACGATGACAACAGAGAGTTTTAACTAGATTAGGTTCCAAGGGAATTTTCAGAAGGCAGATTGGGTTTTAGATAAGACACTACCCAGAGATTTCGCCCTCATTTTGTGAGGACTTTTTGATCTGAGTTCTGATTTCCTATAGGCGCAAGCCCCTATAGTTAATTACCCCTCCCGATAACGAGAGAGAACTTTCGATTAAGGCAAGTCGTTAAGGATCTCACATAGGTTATGAGCCTATCGTATAATAGCAATAATTTTGGAGTTTAGATTTTGAATTTGAAAGTTTGAAATTTAGAGTTTATCACCACAAACTTAAAACTGGTGGTGGGGGAATGAATACTAGCCCGATCAAGATCCCATGGTTCCGTCGTCCCGGGCTGTCATATTCCCTGGTCTACTTAGTCAGAGGAGGTAATCGACCCAACTTGACAAAAGGCACCTTGTCGACAGCCATGGGTTGCTTCGTCCAAGAATACCTTGTAGACCTGGGTTGGTCTTTGTCTAAGGGGATATATCTGAATCCACCTTAGCTAACATAGGACTTTATGCCTATCAGATATACCCTATGATTCATAACTCAAGGGTTTGACGCCTTTAGGGAACATACGGGCTTTGGCCGTGATCGTAATATAATGGTGCCATTTCGCGGCAAAACCACCGGATCAGAGGGCATGTGCCACGTCCCTGTTGGCAAGAGACTATTTGAGGATGAATCACAGTGATACACCCAACACACATTCGCTCTTTGTGAGCTGAGGTTAATTTCAAATTTATCACCCCTGACAAACGGTTGCGGGAGGTGGATGATTTTTTAGTTTTGAGTTTTTTAGGCGATTGATTTATTTTAAGAATTTGGGCTGTTGTTTGATTTGAGATTTGACCCCTCTGGTTGAGATTTTCGATTAACACGGCCATCATCGGGGTGACATTGAGGTCACTTTTATTTTTGTAAGGATTTGGGAGACATTTTATACTTCAAGTCATGTCGACTCCAGTCCTTTTGATGAGGATGAAACTTGAATATTAGACCCACGCAGCATTCTCGAATTGTCGTATTTGGGACTTAGATGTGAGGATTAGAGCACATGCGGGTTATAACATTTGACCCTGCGCAGCATTCTCGGTCATTGGTGTTTATGCTTTTAACATGTTGACAGGAGCACATGCAGGGTGGTAGTTTAGTTTAAACATAAAATGTGCATTTGACCCTGCACAGCATTCTCAGATTGTTAAATTTAGGAATTATATTCAATGATCGGAGCACATGCAGGGATATATTTAATTTAAGAGATCATATTTAATACATAAGTGGCATTTTAAATTATTTAAATATGATACATTTGATCAAGTGATTTCATTTAACAACGGCCCAGGATTTCATTTAAAGGCCTACGAACGCCTTTTGTCCGCTTGTACACATGTTGCGGATCCGGTGGCGTTGTTCTAATTCAGGTTTCATTTATAGCACATAGAAGATATCCCTTTGTTGTTAATATCTCACTCAACATAGTTCATAGGAAATGCTTGTTCAATAGGCATTAGGAGATTATGCTAGTGTTCGTAGGAGAATTATATTACTTGTTATAAGCTCTCATATTCTCCCCCATAGGTGGTCTAATTTGTTTGATACAAACTCATTGTCTTTATGTGTAGGCTAGTTATTGTAGGCATTATGAATTCCCTATTCCTTTGGGTTAAAAAAAATAGTTTGAAGCTTTGACCATCTTATATCTTGATGAATTGAACTCTTTCTCCTCAAATGACATATTATATACTTTTAATTTGAAGGCTTGGAATGGACAATCATATATAACTGAGAGGAGGACCATCCACTTGTAAGAATGTTTATTGAATATGAGATATTGTTTATTGCATTTTTTTTCTTATCAATTTGTAGTAGAGTCAAAGTCAATGCCCATTATCACTCATCGATATGAAGTTTAAAAATGTTCACAATCTTTTTAAACTTGTTTGCGTAATTAATATCATTTATGATTTAGTAAGGGTTCAAAAAATTTTACTATTTCTTTGAGTGCAAGACATTGATGAAAATTTCTATTTGAATGTATCACATATCAAGTCAATTTCAAATCGAATTAGATTTGAGTCCATTTCGAGTGTAGGTCGAACATTATTTTGATAAAATTTTATTTGAAATTGATTTTAAATTTGAATTATGTTCAAATCAATTTTTAATTTTTTAGTCCAAGTCCTTCATTATTCACTGAAAATTTCGGCAGCCTCCCAGCATCTCCTCCCCACCGAGGGAGAAATTGGGACGGCACTGCCGTAATTCTACCTACCCGGACCTAAGGTCGACGGCGTAGGGTCTTTGATTTCAAACCATCTCACCAGGATCTAAGATCGACTGCGTGAGGTCTTCAATTTGGAACCATCCCGGCCAGATCTAAGATACGAAGGCCCGGGGTCTTCAAATTTTAAAATCATCTGCCCGGATTAAAAATCAACGGCGCATGTCTTCAATTTCAAACCATCTCGGTCGGACCTAAGGTACGACGGTCGGGGTCTTCGACACCTGTTTGAAAATTCCTTTTATTTTTCTTCATACTTCTCTTTTTCTTCTCTTTTTAAAAAAAATATTATTTTAATATCTAAATATTAAAATAATATACATATGATAATATGATATTTATAATATATTATAATATAATAATATATATTATAATATAATATAAATAGTAATATAATATGTTATTAAAATATAGTTGTACAAGAGTTTCAATTCTAAGAGCGTCTGTGTATGTGTGTGTGTCTCAACTGAACGAGAGGAGCGTTTTTTTTTATGTCGTGAGAGGCGACGGTTCGCGGGATCGGTGTCGGTCGGGAGTAGTTACAGTCACAATCTTTCTATTATAAAAGTGAAGTTATTTTGGTTTAATTGTTGTATTTTGTATTTTGTAGCATTTTGGAAGGTGTTCTAGTTTATGTGTATTTTCTTATGTATTTAGGAAGTGTTTATTTTCTCTTGCAAAAATTAGGAGTTTTTCCTAATTTTTGCTTGCATCAATTCTACACTCAAAAAATTAACTCACATCACAATTCACTATCACAGATCGTAATAGAACTGATGATCTTGATTGAAAAATAAGATTATAGATTATAAATAGAATGCTTAAAGAGAAAATGATTCAAGAAAAAAAAGGTTGCACCCCATTTTTTGCAACATCATCATTTTCAGAAAGAGCCCTATCATGAAGATTGGCTGCTGACAGTGTCAAAAATGAGTCTTTGGATTTTATAACAGAAGATTTTATAGTATCGTTGCTATTAGGCTGATGGTGGGTGCAAGAGTCCTCCACTTGAAATGCCCTGTAATTTTCAGGCATAGAAGCAACGTCAAAATCGCATGCACTAGAAGATTTATCATGCTTCAATCGTTTCTTGGAAGATTCATCGACTTCAAATTCCAAATAGGCATCATAACCATGTCTCCTAATGCCAGTTTCCTGAGCTTCCGGATTCATGACATGAAGACCATGCTGATTAGCATCAGAACCAACAGCCGCCCCCTTTTGCAGCACTGATCTGTTCTGCACCTTTAGTTTATTTTCTCGTGCAGCAACTTCGAGACTCAAAAGCTCCAATCTTTGATCAGTCAAAATTGAATCTTGTACATGCCCAAGCTCCTGACATGCTGATGTCACGATTGCAGGATTTTGCCTATTAAGGAGAGAGCCATTCTCGGCTGAAGGTCCCTGAGCCCCACAGCTAGTTTCATAGTCACTGTCAGCAGAAGAAATAGTTTCAAGATTGGCAAATCCTTTCTTTGGCAATGGCTTACTCCCATCTGACTCTCGTTCTATACCATCTATTGGCTTCGGCAAAGAAGTTACTGCAATCCTTGAATCACGTGCAATCAATGTACCATCCATCCTTTTAACATCCTTTTCTGGATATCGTTGTTCTTCGGACTCACTTCCACTGTCATCATCTGAAAAACTTATAACAAGATTATTATTTGACTCTTTTGCATGCCATTGAAAAGCCTGACTGCTCAGAGATCTGACTGGCAACTTTCTCTTAAAATGTTTATGATAGTTCTTCTGATAATTTTGCATAGCTGATGGCTGAAGCCGCATATCTAAGGTACTTGACCGAGCTGTAAGAGCATTCTTTACTGTTGACGAACAAAAGAAACTATAAGTTGCATTTACAGAATGAATAGTAAATCAAAGATGAATTAAGAAGCATGTTGCATAAAAAAATAATTTCTCTACTTTTATTTATGACTATTGATCCATTAAAAGCATAAAACGAAGAGATTTTAGCATTCAAAATTCTACCTGAGCATGTCCTAAATGATGATGACAAATTCTCAAAAGTTCCAAAATCCATCCACATGATTCTACTTTTATCTAATTGAGTTGTGTCTTCTTTCTTATATCTAAGGCCTTTTGATTTTCCATAATCCGACTAGAAGAGTAGCAAGATTGAATCTGGAACCAAATTTTCCCCTTTTATTAGAAGTGTGTACAATAACGGTTCTTCTTAAAAAACTGTACACAAAAGCATCCTCACTATTTATAAGTACATTCACCTCACATCTCTTCAAAGTAGAGCCCTGCATTGGGTACTCATACCCACACCCACCCATACCCAATGAGTAGGGTGGGTATGGGTACGCCCATGGTCTTGTGGGTGGATACTCAACATCGAGGGATAAATCGATTTATATTGCTAATCACCGTATATCTTATATTACTGCAATCCTCACTACATAGTGTGCAACACTTAACCATGCTGCAACAACGGTAAATTTTGATATGCGTCTTGAAAGTTTGCAATCAAAGCAAAGGGCAAGCCTCAAGGTCATCAATATGTGGCAAACTACGTTCAAAAAACATGAAAAGTGGGTGGGTATAAATGGGTATGGCATCCCGAAAGTCACCATGGGTGGGTGTGGGTGGGCAAAGCCCATCCGAGTAAAGCATGGGTACCCATGTAGGGCTTTGCTTCAAAGCCACTTCTGGAACGCTTTAATTCTAAAATCATCCAAAAACATCATGCAAAGCAAACTCTTGTTTTTCGTTGAAATCTGAAAGATGACCACTATACTCTCATCCGTCTCCTAATGAGTACCCATAAATAAACAGCTGCTTGCTTCCCTTCTCTCGCTCATTAACAATTTAAAAAACAAAAAACTATAAGTAATGACATTTTCTGTTATAGGTGTCAAGAAAAATATTATATAGCCTCCCAACGCCGTCATAAGTTAATGGTGGTTGTGGAATAATGTGATGAACCTCGAAATTGAAATGATGACAATATTGAAAAATATGAGGATGACGAGGCAATTTCCAATATTTTAAACATAAGCACAGTAAAACAAAGTAATATCTTACATGGGTTAACACACTTTCTTATAAATGAAGTTGAAATTAAAAATTTAACACAACTCATAGAATTTGATAGTAAATCTTTTATGGATTCACATCTTCATGATATTGCCATTAGACAATATGTAATCATTGCA
Source organism: Dendrobium catenatum (assembly GCF_001605985.2). Classification (NCBI taxonomy): domain Eukaryota; kingdom Viridiplantae; phylum Streptophyta; class Magnoliopsida; order Asparagales; family Orchidaceae; genus Dendrobium; species Dendrobium catenatum. The sequence goes on along the minus strand of NW_021319745.1, from coordinate 45,974 downwards.
TTCCCCAAACATGTATTTATTATTTTGTTTTCTTATAGCCAAGAATTTGCTTGAATTATATACTTTCTTTCAAATCAACTTGGAATGATAAAAGGCATACAATTGTCATAAAATTCATTATAGTTTTTAAAAAATATTCATGAATATGCTTTAAACTCTATCTATCGTCTTTACCCACCAAAGCAATAAATCCTAATATAAAGGTAGCCAACAAGGATCTACTGTATAACCAAATGCTTTGCCTTTAATATTATTATTAGTCATTCTTTTAAAAACTCAACTTTATTATAAATTTAATGCACCTTTAAAACTCAAATACTTGGTGTTTTTTGTTTCCATAGATAGAGTTCTTGTAGGCCATGGTGAGTTTCCGTTTCTACCGCTCATATGAGGTAGCATCTATAATGAGGACATCGGAAGATCAACGGCTACGATCTAGAGTTTATTTTATTTTTGATGTGTCTTATGTACTAGTTTATTTTATATTTCTGTTTTTTCCATTTTACCTCTAGGGGTGATTATGTGGTGTTGTAGCCCGAAGGACGTTTTAGTCTTTGTTTCTTTTCTTTTCATGGGCCTATTTATAGTCTAGCCCTCTTGTAATTTGGGATGATGATTGATTAATGAAAATTCATATTTCTCTTTGTCTCCCTAAATGTTGAGTGTTTGAGAGAAGAAGGAAGACCCAAGGTGTGGGCAATCGCAATACCCGTCAACCTTTGGAAGAGTCCAAGGTTCGCAGTTCTACGATCTCTTTGTGAGTTCTTGGTTCTTTATTTTAGTCTTCATCTTCCTCTTCCCTCTTCCCCTATACCGCCGGCAATCCCCTCCCTTTCTCCCCAAACCGACGGCCTCAAACCCTCCCCGTGATTCCCCATTACCCGCCGCCCCTCCACCTCTTTGCCGCCGGCCACCTTGGCTCCACCACCAACTCCCACTAATTCCCTCCAAGCTCCACCGCCGGCACCCATGTTCTCCCCATCCTTGAATGATGAATTAACTCATCATTACTAGTTACCTAAATAGCCTAAATGATTTAGGAAATTAATCTCAACCATTTTGAATTTCAAATAGTTTCCTAAATTAGAAAGCTATTTTAGGAAAATCTTGAATCTAATCCCAATTTAATTTTAAATTGGGTTGGAATGATTTATCTCATCCCAAACTCCACTTCCCTCAAAAACTCATTCCTTCCTGATTTGGATTGTTTTTAATTTAGAAAGAAATTTGAATTCAAATTAATTAAGTTTGAATTTCAAATCTCTCATAATTAATTACATCATATTTGGAAACCCCCTTCATTCAATCAATTAATCAATTCTGAAATTAATTGATTAATTGCTCCATAAATCACATACATTGAACCTAGACACACACCCTCCCTCTCTCTTGGCCTAACCCTCCCCTCACTCACCTCATTATTTCTTTCCCATAAAATCAACCCCTTACTTTGGAAATAATTCCAAACTCAGCCCTAGCCTACCCGCCCCCTCCCTCATCTCATAACCTGCTTTAATTTATTTCCAAATCAAGAAATTTCAATTTGGAAATTGCTCTCTATTGGCTGGCCGGTGAGTCCAGCAAGAGTAACTTGCTTCCAGGTGATTCCATAAAACCGTTTATGATTGTCCAAGGCATCCTGAAGTGCATAGCTGCTGCCCAACCTTCCCAGGACTCCGTTAAACTGCTGCCCAGCAGATTTCTATACTTCCACACCTGTTGTCCAGCCCTGGAACTCCCCCTATTGCTGTCCAGACTTTTCTTGGTTGCTATTTGGAGTTTCCGGCACCCGAAACCTGCTACCCAAATTTTTAGAAGCTCTTTGGGTTGCTGTCCAGAAGTATTTCAAGTGCCGAATTGCTGTCCTGACCCTCATTGCTGCTGTCTCAACGTCCCTAGCTGCTGTCCAGTCATTTTTGGTGACCTCCTATGGCTGTCTCGCTGTCCGAAAGGTTCCCCATTGCCATCCGGAAGGCTCCCAAACCTGAAGTTGCTGTCCACCCTTCCTCAAACGCATAAGCGACTACGCCGGAGCGCCGTATTCGTCGTTCCCTTGGTAACTTTTCTTCTTAATCTCATATCTTCTTAATTCACCTTCCAATTGTGGTTATAGTTTGATTCACAACGAGTCTTGTTGATCCCTCCGCTAAACCATAGTAATTTAGGGAGTTGAGTGAGGAATGAATCCATCACAGTACTAATCTTATTGTTAACATTGGGATTTATTGTTGAAAATCATTCATGTATGCAATGTTAAATTAAGTTGGTTGTTTTACTATCTTAACTCCTACGCATGTGATTTAGCCTAAGCTTGTTTTACCACTCTTTGTGTTTTATCTCGTCGTTAAAATCGTTATAAATATATAATTATTGTGGTTTCCAAAATTAAGCATGCAAATTCCTTAAGCAATTCATCCGTGCATGTACGTTCTACATCAATCTAGAAATTCCACACATGTTTTAATATAATGGAGATATCATCTACCTTTAAGAATGTCGACCACATTACTCTCCAAAGGAGAATTCTTCTAGCACCGAATGAAATGATGCAATAACATTGGTCAATTGGTTCATGCAGATTAAGGTTCTTATATGGTTCTTACAGGCCAAATTCAAGGAGTCAAATCAAGTAACAAAAGAGCTAAACTAGCCCAATTTCAAGTCTTTATATGATAATTATTAATTTTGGGCAAACTATAATTTATTTATTATATATTTAAGATTAGTTTGCAGGTAATAAAGAAAAAGATTGTTTATACATAATTAGGCAGCACTTTTTCTATAGGACAATATGTATGGACTTCAAGAATCAACAGTAGTAATGGATGAAATTGCGAAAAATTTACACATTCATTGACAGGCTTCTCGATGTATTTCCTTAAGAATTCTGCAAACCAATATATTAAATATTTGGCAATAACAGCATGACAATTCAGTGTTTTATATCATTTTATTGTGTTTGCTTCCTATTTTCTATTGTAATCGCAATATAAAAGGACCCCGTCAGTGATAAAAATGAATCAATAAACTATGTAATCAAACAGTTTAATATAAAACTGTGATATTATCCAATTCACAATGATATCCATAATAAATAAATAAAAAATTGAATAGCAGCTTCGCAATGGTTCTGAGACAAAAATATAAAGCACGATCAAGCAATCGTGTTAAGTCATTATCAAAATTAAATAAATGCATATACTATGTTTCTTAGTGATTCTCAACAGCGAACTCAGTAAAAGATATACTAATTATAGATAGCGGGCCTTAACCAAATCAGCAAACCCAGGATAAGATTGATGCGCATTGACCATCTAGTAAAGAAAGTTTCTATTAAAAAAACATGGCTTGATAAGTTTACCTGTATTTATTGCATTATTCTTCGAAGTGCAGGGCACGGACTCGGTAAAATTTGAACTATTTGTTGGAGCAACATGACAAGTAGGCAATTCCTGCAGAAGAGGCAAGAAGAGAAGCAATGAAGATGCTGAAGGAAGAGCACAACTGATAATAGAAATCTTGTAAAAGTCTAAACATATGCAGTAACATGAAACTAAGTTAATTGATAAATCATAGTAAAAAAAAATCATATACCAACTAGGTTGTCATTCAAGCCAATTCTAGAAGGCTCGGATGCAAAGAAAGCAAAAAAAAAAAGTTGAGAGAAGTCATATTCATTTTAGCTAATTGTGTTAAATCAGAAAATTGTCAAGTCAGTTCAGTGACAATACATGCGAGGCAACAAACAATGATATTAAACTAGGATGCCTGGGCTCTCAAAGATATAAAAAAACTTAAAGTTATTGGGAAAGGTCGATAACATCAAAGGAGTGAAGTACCACATCAATCTCGATGGCCACGTGTTAGACCATTCCCTCCTGGACCAGTCCATCCTGTACCGGCTCTTGTGTACAAGAGGCGGAAGGACTCCCGCCCCTTCTATATATTGGGTCAGGAGCCAATTAGAGAGGAAATTATGGGTGATTATGAGGGAAAATTCAAAAGAGGGACTCTTTTAGGATTACATGATTATCGTATGCTTTAAGTAGGTGATGTAGGGGGGGGGTGGTTCAAATCAAATCCTAATATTTGATTTTTGACTTCCCTAGCTCATTAATGTCAAGTGGCAGGTTAGCTCATTATGAGCTGATTTTTAGTTCATTTATTGAACTAAATATTAGCTCATTACTTCTTAAACATTGGCTTTTCTCCTTCCCCCTCTTTTCTATAATTTATATTGCCCTTTCCTCTCCCTTTTGCCTCTTGAAATGCCTTGATTCCCTGTTGGTTTTTGACTCTTGGGCTGCTGTAGTTCCCTAATGGCTTTGTCCCATTGGTTTGCTGCCTAATTTATTACCCGTGGCCCCCCTTTTTACTGAAATGAAGATGGTTGTTGGTCCTTGTGCTTGGCTGCTGGAATTCATGATGAATCTGCCTAGTTCCGTGGCTTTATTCCATGTTTCTTTTGCTGTGCCTTTTGGGATTTCGGTATAGTGTCTGTTGACCTTTCACTTTTTCATTTATGTGTGGAATTGAAGGATTTTTTTGGGCGGTTTTGGGACAGATTTCTGAACACTGAAATTTTGTCTTTTCGTTTGCTCCTTTTAATTAAATTAATTAATGGTTTTAGGTGGCTATTTGTATTCCTCTTTTATGCCTATATATAGAAGATGTTTGTGGCTGTTTTAGATGGTGAAAAATGTTATTTTTGGAGTAAGAAAACCTTAGGGTTTCTTTGGAAAAAGCTTGAGAGCTTTGTTCCATTTCTTCTTCTACTTCTATGGAAATCCTGTGGGCTCTTTCCACCCTTCTTCTTGGCTTCTAATCTCTTCGTCTCTCCGCAAGTATCCACTCCATTGTATCCTTCTTCTCAAAGAAATGCAACTTTGTGTGTTTGTCTTATTTGAGTCAAGTTTGTTTGAGTCAAGCTTGTAAGAGTCAAGTTTGTAGGTCTTTCATTTTATAATATTAAAGTTTGTTTTGTTTGATTTATCTAGTTTTTGTGAGTTTTTGTAAGTTTCTAGATCTTAGAAAGGTCTTGTTTTTATTATCAAAAATTTGGGTCCCTCCCCAAATTTTTTATTAGATCAATTTTGGTATCCGAGCAAGTTTAGGTAGTCCTAGGTTTGTAGTTTATCAAGTTGTGAGTCTTGTAAGTCTTGTTGTCGTGAGTCTTAAGTTGAGTCTAAGTTTTTAGGTGGAGTCTTTTGAGTCTTTTTTTTAAGTCTTTTTTGAGTCGTCAAAAAAATAAAAAATTCCAAAAATATGGCTTCATTCATGGAGGAAAGCGATCATGATAATCCTAATGTCTCTCTCTCGTTGGACAGATGGATTCCTACAGAAGGTGATTCAACAGATCCGCTTCAAGATCGTTTATACAAACTTCAGTATCACATGTTCTTATGTGATCAGAAATTCGAGAAGTGGAAGACATCTTCAAAGACAATTCGAGAAAGAACAAGAAGACATTTTGAAAAGGTTTGGAGAAAAGATCAAAGAGCTGGATGATCAGTATGCACATCCTCGAAAGAAACCAAGAACTGACTCATCAGGATCTGAGTCCTCAAGAAGGGGAGTCTGATGTAGGCAAGGGGGGGTCAAATCAAATCCTAATATTTGATTTTTGACTTCCCTAGCTCATTAATGTCAAGTGGAAGGTTAGCTCATTATGAGCTGATTTTTAGTTCATTTATTGAACTAAAAATTAGCTCATTACTTCTTAAACATTGGTTTTTCTCCTTCCCCCTCTTTTCTATAATTTATATTGCCCTTTCCTCTCCCTTTTTCCTCTTGAAATGCCTTGATTCCCTGCTGGTTTTTTACTCTTGGGCAGCTGTAGTTCCTTAATGGCTTTGTCCCTTTGGTTTGCTGCCTAATTTATTACCCGTGGCCCCCCTTTTTACCGAAATGAAGATGGTTGTTGGTCCTTGTGCTTGGCTGCTGGAATTCATGATGAATCTGCCTAGCTCCGTGGCTTTATTCCATGTTTCTTTTGTTGTGCCTTTTTGGGATTTCGGTATAGTGTCTGTTGGCCTTTCACTTCTTCATTTATGTGTGGAATTGAAGGATTTTTTTGGGCTGTTTTGGGACAGATTTCTGTCCAGATTTCTGAACACTGAAATTTTGTCTTTTCGTTTGCTCCTTTTAATTAAATTAATTAATGGTTTTAGGTGGTTATTTGTATTCCTCTTTTATGCCTATATATAGAAGATGTTTGTGGCTGTTTTAGATGGTGAAAAATATTATTTTTTGAGTAAGAAAACCTTAGGGTTTCTTTGGAAAAAGCTTGAGAGCTTTGTTCCATTTCTTCTTCTACTTCTATGGAAATCCTGCGGGCTCTTTCCACCCTTCTTCTTGGCTTCTAATCTCTTCTTCTCTCCGCAAGTATCCACTCCATTGTATCCTTCTTCTCAAAGAAATGCAACTTTGTGTGTTTGTCTTATTTGAGTCAAGTTTGTTTGAGTCAAGCTTGTAAGAGTCAAGTTTGTAGGTCTTTCATTTTATAATATTAAAGTTTGTTTTGTTTGATTTGTCTAGTTTTTGTGAGTTTTTGTAAGTTTCTAGATCTTAGAAAGGTCTTGTTTTTATAATCAAAAATTTGGGTCTTGCATCAGTAGGGGATTTTCCTAGGGTTGGGTTATGACCTGTTTGCTGAATTTAGTTTATTTTCATGTTAATTGGGCTATAGCCGGCATCTAGGGACGTGGGAGTCTTCTTCTTTAATTGAAGATTCAACTGTATCTTGCTTTTCTCTTCATAGTTCTTTCACTAAAAAATATCTTTTTGGGTTCTTCTCCACAATATTTCGTGTTTCATAAGCTGATTTTGTGAAAATTGTATCTATTTCCTATAAAATTGGTATCAAAGCTTAGATCCGGGTCCTCTGGCGGGGAAAAAGGTAGAAGCATTGGAAGGAGAGATCGGACAATTGAAATCTAATTTGATGGAAAAGATTTCATATTTCTAAAATCAATTATCATCTGTCCATGAAAACATTGATGGGAAGTTTGTTATCATAGAGGAGATGACGATGAAGATGCTCGAGATCCATACCAAAAAGGCATCGTCGGAGGTAAGGGGAGCCGCTGGCGGTCAAGGGAGTGGGGTAAATCCTAATCCGATAAGGAGATGAGAAGATCAGGAGTTGGAGATTTTGGAAAGAGAATAGAGAATGCCTTCCTTAGAACCTATTCAAAGGGAGGAGACGAGTATAAAGTATGGGGAGAGGCATGAATATGTTGGGTATGAGTGAAGGGGTGCTGATTTTGAAAGAAAAAAGAGGGAATTTCAAGAAGGGTTTGGGTACGAATATGGAATGGATGATCGGGATACTTGTTGGAGGGGGGCACCCACTTGGGGAATGAGAAGATATGGAGGAATCAAGGGGAATGGAGGAGATCCGAGGTAAGGAAGCTATAGATGCCTATTTTTTAGGGAGATGATGCACATGGGTGGATCTGTAAAGTCGAAAAGTATTTCGCCGTCAAAGGATTAAGTGGTTAACAAATGAGGAGAGATTGATGACAACTAGCCTATGTTTGGAGTGTAAGGCTTTGCTATGGTATCAGTGGAGAGACATGAGACGGCCCATATGAAGTTTGAGGGAGTTCAAGGACTGCTTGTTAAAACGTTTCTGAACCAGCAAGGGAGGGGACTGTTATGAGCAGTTCTTCACTCTGTCGTAGGAAGAATCAATAATGGAGTATGGTGAGAGGTTTGAGTACCTAACTAGTTGACTAAACTGGCTATCCAAGACTTTACTAGAGTGGAACTTCATGAAAGAGCTCAAACCATATATTCAGGCCGCTGTTAGAGTGATGAGGCATAGTGATTTGAGAGAGGCTATGGAGCTAGCCCAGTTAGTGGAGGATCAAAAACACCAAGAGAGGGGGCCAGAGGCAGCAATTCAGTAGGCTCATATAAGATGACAAATTTTTTATCACCCAAGGAGCCAACACCAATTTCAATGCTTGAGCAGTGCTTGGAGGAGAGGGATAGAATGTTGGATGAATTGAAAAAGTACTTGTTGAGGGTTAAGCAAATCATAAAGAAGCAGTCGGATGAGCACAACAAGAATATCCAATTTGAGATAGAGGATAGGGTATACATGAATCATCGTCCCTACAGATAAAGGACAATAACTAACAGTTGGAATGAAAAGCGGGCTTCGAGGTACTTTGGCCCTTATGAGATATTACAGAGGATTGGACCAGTGGCTTATCAATTAAAATTACTCTCAATCGCTATCATACACTCAGTGTTCCACGTGTCACAGTTGAGGAGAGTTATCGGGAACATGTCCCTAATTCAGAGTTACCCATGACACTAACAGAAGATTTAAAAGTGGTATTGGAACCACTAAAGCTTAAAGGGGTACGACAGGGAGAGTGTGGGCTCAAGGAAGTGCTGATAAAGTGGAAGAACCTACCCGACTATGATGTCACATTGGAGACGTACAAGAGAGTAAAGCATCAGTTTCCATCCTTCCACCTGGTGGAAAAGGTGGGGGGAGCATTGTTAGACTAATCCCTCCTGGACCGATCCAGTCGGTCTATCCTGGACCAACTCTTGTGTACAAGAGGCGGAAGAACAAAAATTCCGCCAAGGACTCTCGCCCCCTCTACGTATTAAGTAAAGCAGCCAATTAGAGAGGAAATTAAGGGGGTTTAGGATGAAAAATTCAAAAGAGGGACTATTTTGAGATTTACATGATTATTGTATGCTTTAAGTAGAGGATTTTCTTAGGGCTAGGGTTATGACTTGTTTGTTGAATCTAGTTTTTTCTTACGTTGATTGAGCTCTGGATGGCGGTTAGGGATTTGGGTGAGTTAAATCATCATTTCCAATTGAAGATCCAACTGTATCTTGTTTTTTTTTTTCATAGTTCTTCCAATAAAATTATTTGTTGGTGTTCTTCTCTCCAATTTTTCGTGTTTCATACGCTGATTTTGTGAAAAGTGCACGTATTTCCTATCACCACGCTTCATCGTACTCAAAATGATAATAAGCAAAACGTACAACAAAACACACACATCATAGTTAAATATGCAGTCTTGCAGTATATTACAAAGCCGGCATAGTGAGAACATTACATTTTCAAGGTGTTGACCAACAGCCTGACAAAATCACATTTAAGAAAAGTAGAAGAGCGCAAGGTTGAGAAGACAACAGCCAGACCAAATTGTCCATCTCCCAACCATAATGCAGGATCAATACAATGATACAGGACATCACCAACAACATTATCTCCCTCGTCGTCACGATCACAATTTCATGCATTGGAGTACTAGATTTGTTGTAATCTGATAGGTTAGATTTAAATGACTAAATTTAATCAAATATTATTTGATTTGATCAAGATATGACTATTAGATTAAATATTATTTCTTTGCGATATAATTAGATTTAATTACATATTGTTTTGTTTTTATACCTTCTAATGGCCTTGTTAGAAGAGTAGATGTATTAAATTCAACCTGTGTTAAAAAAAGTAGAGGTAGACAAAAAAAACTTGGTTAGAAATTATTAAAAATAAACTATTTTATTAGATTTAAATGATAACTTGACTCTTAATATAACACAATAGAGAAAAACGATTCATGTAACCAACCCCACGTAATGAGATAAAGATTTTGTTGCTATTGTGGTTGTATTATTTTATTTCCATGCATGCTAAACCCTATGATCTATAAATATGATACAATGTGACAAGGCATGATATTATGCTTGATTCAAGCATGGTTATTTGATCTTCTTCCCACCTCTCCAACCCCATAATCATTCAAAACCCATTAAAACCTTCCTTCTACATAACAATAATCTAAGACTTCGCTCATCGTGCACATCCAAACAACCTCTTACTGATTTACCTTCTTTGTTCCCCACACCCACATACCCACTTACTCCCCACCCTTTCCTCCATCAACCATTGACAATAAGCAGCAAGTCAAACCAACAGTGTACAAGACATGAAACCTTTCTTCCAATGACCACAGGCATCTTTCACAGAAAACCCTGCCTGTCTAATTTTGCAAAACTATTCGCAGACAGAAAAAAAAGAACATAGTAAAGATGACATTTACTTTTCAATAAGTAAATTAGTAGTTCACACTGAAATAAGTTAATTAAGAATGTTTAAAATTGCGTATTCGGGTATTGAGGTGTTTTTCGTTCGTGAGGCGAGGCATAAGCCTCCAGGTGTTTTGAGGCGTAAGCCTCAAAATCAAAAGATTGCCTAAATATAAAATGATAAAAATTTTATATACTAATGAGTGAATAATATAAAATATAAAAAAGCATAAGATCTGAAGTGAAATCAAAATATCTCAATAATAAGACAACATGAAATATAGTTCAACTCAAAATTCTATCTTTCTCAAATCCCAGTAGTCTTTTCATTAACATATAATTCCAATTTCCAAAAACAAATAGCAATGACATATCACATAAGAACTCATAAGTCATCAACACTGTCATCACTAAGGGGTTCTTCATTTGAATCATCATTATGATGAACTGCTCTCTCCCTTTCCTCATCTCCTATAGAGTCCAATGTCGGGCATTTACTTCAAGATTTATGTAGGTTTTAATATATATACGCGTGAGGCGTAAGCCTCATGCCAGTGATACGAGGCGGGCCTCAACCAAGTTGAGGCGCAAGCCTCATAAAAAAAAAACTCGAGGCGTAAGCATCGAGGCATTTTTTACTGGAATTGTGCAAAGGCGGGCCTCAAGGCGAGCCTCATATTGCGCAATTTTAAACCATAATAAGGACGAAGGTACATGATGCATGACATATATGAAAATATGATTTAAATAAGAATTTTGCATGCTTGATGATTAAGAGCAAGTTAACTAAAACTTGAAGGTGATTTAGACAATGAAATAAAACACAAAGAGCGATAACAAAAGCATAGGCCAAGTCACTTGCGAAAAGTAAAAACCCACAAAACAATCAATTACTCTTGACGTTGCATATGAGATGGGTTTCAACAAGAAATCCCTAGTCTAACAATAAGAGTAGTGCTATGAAAGATCTCTCACACACTTCCTACCAACAAGATTTTGCATGAATCAAATAAAACCACAAGCAAGGATCAACGAGGAAAGTAAGAGAGGAGGTAAGAGGTCACCCTTTGTTAAAATTCAACCTTCTCAAATGCTTGGACAATAGTTGGTAGCTTTATGACCGCAAGACTGTTGTTATTCTCTTGCTGGAATTGGTGGAAACCAAGCTGTCCTTCTTGGACAGCAGTTGGAAAAGAACTCCTGCTGGTCAGGAGGCTAGGGGAAGATGCTGGAGTTCCTGGACAGACGGGGTGGCCGGCGGCTAGGCTAGGGTTAGGGTTAGGGTTTGTGGGTTTTGGAGGTGTTGTGGTGGGAATTAAGTGGATCAACCCATCAAGGGGTGAGCCACCTTGGATGACCGACGACTAGGTGGAAAGGGGAAGGAGTGTTGGCCGGTGGTGGGGCTTGGACTTTAAGTAGAGGCCGGCGGTTTTGGGTTTGGAAAACCCTAAGCCAACGACGAGGGGAAAGTGGAGGATGAAAGAAATGATAGAGAATAACAAGAAAGCCACAAACCCGGACTCTTCCAAGGTTGGTGGGTGATCTGTTGCCCTTCACCAAGGGACATCTCCAAAGCTCTCTCCAAGAACTTTCAAACTCTCTCAAAACACACAAGTGCAGGAATTTTCATAATATTCATTCATTCATTAACCTCTCCAAAGGAAGAGGGTGGCTTTAAATAGCCAAATACATGAAGGGTAAGACAAAGCCCTCAAGTGAGGGTAGAAAGAAAATATGAACAATAATAAATCAAATACATAAAATAGATCAAAATAAAAGGCACGATCGTAGCCGTAGATTTCTGATGTCCTCATCATTCTCCTCGGCTGGGAGAAAACTCGACTCCGTCTAGTGGGTGTCTTGAGAACTCTCGTGCATCTAGGTCGGTCCGCTGTAGCTAGGGCTGCAAACGAACCGAGCCGAGCCGAGTATGTGAGTGTTCATGTTTGTGTTCATTTAATATCAGGTTGTTCAAGTTTGGTTCACGTTTGTTCGAGCTTTATTGTGTCTGTTAATGTTTGGTTCATTTAAATTAACAGTGTTCAAGTTCAGTTCATGTTCGTTCGTTTGGTGCTTATCGAGCTTTAAACAAACAAACATGAACGAGCTATAAACGAGCTCTACTTTTAGATGTTTATTAACTTAACAAACGAATTTTATCGAGCTTCCAAACAAACGATTACATCGAGCATATTCACGAACATATTTAACAAATTTTTTTAACTATCAAACAAACACGTTTATGAATGTGTCTATGAATAAACACATTTATAATAAAAGCAATTGTCTATATAACAAAGGCAATAATTTATAAGCAAATTCCATCTTCATAGAATTTTCCTAACAGCAACATTAATAAATGCAATGATTTATAAATAAATAGCAATATAAAGCTGCAATTACTTAGATAACAAGTTAAGTAATTTTTGATACCTGCAGCAATCACATGAATCGAGCTTCTTATCGAGCTTAATGTCGAGCTTGTTCACGAACTTCAAATGATGTTGTTCGCGAACATAAATGAGCCTAACGCATTAGTGTTCAAGTTTGTTTATTTAAGAATCGAGTATTTAAAATATTGTTCAATTTTGTTTGTTTAGTTAATTAAACGATCACAAACGAGCTTTAATCGAACCGAACAACGAGTAGCTTGTCGAACGTTTGGTTCGCTTGCAGCCCTAGCTGTAGCTCCTCGTGCTCTGACCATGTATCATCTGCCTTTGGTTTACCTCTCCACCTAATCAAATACCCTTTTCGACCATCCTCTTTTGCAGCAATAATATCATCACTTAAAATCATGCCAACCTTCTCCGCTATAGGTATTTTAGAAATATTTAGGGGTGGAGGTGAGCTTTGATTCTCACAAGGTGGGGTTACACAAGGCTCAAATTGAAGTGGATTTGGCGGGTTACACTCCAGATCCTCATAGGCAACCATATCTTTTATGTTAAATGAGGGATTAATGTTGAATTCTGCAGGCATATCCACCCCGTAAGCATTATCGTTAATTTTCTTGATTATTTTGAAAGGCCCCACACTTTTGGCATGTAACTTCTTCACAATTCCTTGTGGGAACCATTCCGGACGAATCTGCACCATCACTGAGTCACCAACCTCTAAGGTTTTAAATCTTTGTTTAAAATCAACAAGAAGCTTATAATTAATGTTGCTTCTGTTCCATTTTGCGTGCAATTTCCTTATGTAAGTCATGCATATGCAATGCAAATGAGAATGCAAGAGACTCGGTGTGCATGATGATTGACATGGATTGTGGACTCACACAAAGTTTTAAACAGAGGGAAATTTTGGACGAAAACAGACACACACACACATACTGACTCACAAACACATAGATATGGATAAAGATGTATCAGTCACAAAATGAGAGGACATAAGATTTTCATGTTTAAGGGAACGGGTGTAGGATGAGCAATGAAGACATCCTTAGCCAAAAGAGTATTCCCATAGAGAGTTTCAGTTAGGGTCATAGATAGTGTCCTAGGGGCAGCAGGGTAATCTAGCAAAATTGTCCAACTATGAGAGAGATGGTCCTTAACAGTGAAGGACAAGAATATGGAGGACATAACGGAGGAATCATGAACATGATCAGACGATGGGTCCTGACTCACAACCATAATGGGATAGCCCAAGGAGTCACCAGCAGGTATGGGACTCAAAAGATGGGGTAGAGTGTCCAGAACAGAAGTGGGCACAACAGATAGAGAGGTAACATGAAAGTAAAGGCTAATATTCTCTCTAACATTAAAGTCGGTACGATGAATGATGAGATAAGTCCCATCAAGATAGACATACTCTCAAATATAAATCTAAAGAAGCAACTCCTAAAACAGATTCCAATAAAACAAGAGGATGTTCATCTTCCAAATTAGGCTCAGAATAATTCAGATTCAGATTACTATCTTCCGAAATCAATTTCAATATGCTCAAGGTCATATCAATTTCTTTCGGGATCAAATTAATATCATCCGGGCAGACCTTATCCAACGGGATATCCTTGATGAGACTAGTATTAGGATGGGCTAAGGTATCAATGCTCAAAGGTTCTAAATCTCCTACATCAGGATCTAATTCAATCAATTCAGTTTCATCATCAAAGAAATCCTCGTCATCAATGATATCATTAGTATCCACGAAATGGATGCACTCAATTTTAGGTTTAAGGGACATTTTCTGACAGGGATGGCTAGGAGTCAGCCCAAGTGGGGAGTCATATGGGACCAATCCAACAGAAGACCCAATAGAGGGTCGACCATCAAGGCTAGGTGGAGACCTACAGAGTGGGGCAACAACCCTGATGTCACTAAGGTATGGGTGGTCTTGACCACAGTGATGTCCACGGTTTGTCCCAACAAAAGAGGCAGAATGATGTTCTAGATGAAGATCACTGGTGTTGGGGTAAGGTGAGTGGGAGGTGGGAGAGGGAGATATTTTAACTCAAGTTCTCGTCTCATGCTTTTCCAATCAGAAATAGGGTATTCACCATGAAACTCTCTATGATCTTCTACCCTCATCCAAAACTGACAAGCGCGACCGTTTAAGCCAGCCTTAGCAATGTTCACCCGGTGGGACTCAGGAATCTCATGTGTTTCAAAATAGTCTTCTAACTGTCTAACACATTCCTTAAAGTAGTAAAGATCCGAGGAACCATCAAAGGTGGGCAGACGGTTATGTGACTCTAAGTGAGGTTGTTGCGGCTTGAGCTTAGGACTAGGACGATAAGCTAAGTGAGTAATTTTCCGACTAACATGATTGAACGAATGAGGCACATACCTAGAGTGGGAAGAGTCAACATGTTTCTCCTTCATGGTTTGAGTTATAGAGCCCACTAGGTTAACTAGGTCATCTAACTTCTTTTAAAGTCATATCAGGTCCATTGGAAGCGCTAAGTGAAACCTAATGAAGATTAAGTGCAAGTGACAACATTTAGACATTAAGAAACTAGCCTAACATTCACTAGATGTGTGCATGAATGATGTGGACAGCAAACATAACAGTAACTTAAACTAGTTTAAAAGATGATATGCATGCAACAAAACATAAGAAGGGTTATGAATGCTCCTAGGATGACTTCTAGCACATGTAACGCATGCTAGCCATACTCTGATACCAGATGACGCAGGACATATATGAAAATATGATTTAAATAAGAATTTTGTATGCTTGATGATTAAGAGCAAGTTAACTAAAACTTGAAGATGATTTAGACAATGAAATAAAACACAAAGAGCGATAACAAAAGCATAGGCCAAGTCACTTGCGAAAAGTAAAAACCCACAAACAATCAATTACTCTTGACGTTGCATATGAGATGAGTTTCAACAAGAAATCCCTAGTCTAACAATAAGAGTAGTGCTATGAAAGATCTCTCACACACTTCCTACCAAATACTAAGCTTTTAGCGGAGCTTGGCAAGATTTTGCATGAATCAAATAAAACCACAAGCAATGATCAACAAGGAAAGTAAGAGAGGAGGTAAGAGGTCACCCTTTGTTAAAATTCAACCTTCTCAAATGCTTGGACAATAGTTGGTAGCTTTATGACCGCAAGACTGTTGTTATTCTCTTGCTGGAATTGGTGGACAGCAAGCTGTCCTTCTTGGACAGCAGTTGGAAAAGAACTCCTGCTGGTCGGGAGGCTAGGGGAAGATGCTGGAGTTCCTGGACAACACACTTCAACGTCCGGAAATCCTCGGGCAGCAATTGGAGCCTTCTCCAAACATCTGGACAGCAAGGAGGGCAGTTAGAATTCCTGGACAGCACCTGTACAGGGAGTAAACAGCTGCTAGGGTCCCGTCTGGATAGTATTATTGCTGAGCTATTGCCTATTGCTGAGTTTGGGAGTCCGGGTAGCTTCCTTTCAATCCAGAATTTCTGGACAGATGTAGAACTAGTCAGAACTAGGTGGGGAAACTAATGGGTGGAGAGAATTGTGCTTAGGATTAGGGAAAATCAAAGGGGCGGCAGCTTAGGTTGAGATTGGGTAGGGAATTAATGAGAGTAATTATGGAGATTAAGGGGATTGGAAAGAGGAAGTGGGCCGGCCATACATGGGGATTTAATTGGGGGGATTTAGAATTGCTTTCCAAACTTAGGTGGCTAATTGTGGAAAGAGAATTAGAGAGAACTCTCTAATAAATTTTAGATTTGAGAGGATTTGGGAGTTTCCAAAAATAAATCAATCTCATTAGGAAAGGATTTCAAATTCAATTTAATTGGAATTTGAAAAATTAGAATTCTTTCCAAAGTTAAGATGATCTAAATTAGGAAAGTATTTAATTATTTCTCACATGAGAGGTTTTATTTTGAAAGATACTACTACTCCTTGTATTGTTTTCTATTTATTTTGGAATTTTCAAAGCTCTCACCATGTGATTTAGCCTAAGCGGATAACCACTAATTGTTTTGATTCATTGTTTGAATTCGCTAGTAGTTTTTGTTCTAGAATTATTCTAATCATAAGTTGTGCAAAATCCATATGAGTTGAAAGTGCATCTCATTTACGTAGTCCTGCATCAGTACAGAAAGACTAAAAGAACTTGTTCAGGAAGATCAGGAAAAAAGTATACTTTTGTCCTCCCTACCAAGCTTTTTCCCCTCCAAAATTCAATCTAGAATTCTTCTAAGGACAGCATTTCACATGCAAGGAGAAACTAAAGTTATTCCTATTATAGGTGCAGTAAAGAACCACAGAAATTAGTTGTTATTTTCGGTTATTAAAAAAATAAAGTTGGGAACGACACTATCACATCTAAGCTTCCCATGTAGTAAACTTTATTAACAAAAGTAGTCATGAAGTAAACATATCGGAGACTCATCTAGCACTGCAGCATATCTAGAGCAGTAAACATATCGGAGACACGTCTAGCACTACAGCATAACTAGAGCAGAATAGCCACTCGCTCCTGGGTCTACTATTGGCTCCGCACGTACTCCTAATAATTCCTCTCGCTAATGAGGGATGAAATAAAAGGTTTGGCGTACGCAGAAAATCAGTGATAACTTTACAAGAGGAAAAATGGATGATTAACACCAACATACAAATCAACTAAGCATAAAATTTTTCATATCAATTAGAGTTAAGCACACGACATTACAGAGTAAATAAGAAATCACAAACCAAAGACTAAAAAATATAAAATTCTTCAAACGGGAACAAAGTTTTATTGCGAATTAGTTAATCACTACAAAACGAGAATGCACAAACATATTTAATACATACAAAACGACTAGTCCAATTAGAGCACAACGAGAATCCAGTAGCTTAATCCGGCAGTAAACGAATCCGAAGCCGGAAACGGCAGAATAAGGGAATAAAGCTTAAGTAGGAAAATCTCTACCGCATCTTCGCCCGAAGAGACCTCACCCTCCTCTCTGGATTTAAGGGATTTCAATTCGCCTCCGCCACAGCCTCCTCCTCCAGAAATGGCTGCCGCTGTCGATGACGAATTAGGGTTAGTAGAAAACGGCATGGAGGCGATTGCCTTAGCCCTAAGCTCCTCAATCTCCTCCATTGCACCTCCCGACCTACCGAATAGTGTAGTTATTCGCAGCGCCTACGCGCCGCTCCGCCGACAAGCAAAGTGAAACGAAATGCCCTCAGGCGCCGCTTTTAAAACCAAATGTAAATGACTAATCAGCCATGGATTTCACGAGATCATCTTCAAAAATGAAGACCCGTCACTCTTGCATGCTTCGTCTTGGCTAGTGCTAGTGCCCTCGGAACTAAACTCGGCGCCCACAGCGCACATTTGGTTAGCTGTGCTCTACTCAGGATTCTAACATATTTGGCAATCTTTCTATTTTCTCTACCATCTAAATTATTTATATATATGCTATATATAATCATAATCTTGCCTTTTTTTTTTATTACAATAAACTTTCATAATCTGTTCTACTTCGTGCATCTTCAAATCTTATTTCGCTATTAAGTCATATTTTTCTGTGTCACATCCTTCACTTGAAGAGTTTTAAAAGACTCGCTAAAGAAGCTTATTCGCCTTCTCTAAGAAATACATGTCAAAATGGAAATCGGGTGATTGCTGCCAAGGTAGCGATCTTTTCCTTCGACTATTCTCCATACATTTTCTCTCTTTTGATTTACATGATTTGCATGAAGAAGAGGTTTCTAAAAAGTCGCTAAAGAAGCTTCTTCAACTTCTTCTGCGATGATGTTCCAGCCAATTGAAAGGCACGACGACATCCAAAATTATACGATGATAATTATTTTGTGGCAATTTTTTCTTTTTCTATCGAAATTTATCTCTTATGTTTCACTCGCTTCACGTGAAGAAGAGTTACGAAATAGGTACTAAAAAAGCTTCTTCACCTTCTTCTACAACTTTGTTCATGTCGAATCGAAAGTCAAGACGCCATTCAAGACCATGTCATATCGAAATGTTTTTCCCTTTTTCCATCCCTTGGCAAGCATGCATCATGGATTGTAGGTATTTTATAAGTAATATATGATGTTTATTTAATCCAATATTCAATATGTCATTATTAATCCTAATGAGCTGATCAGATGTTTAATTTATAAAGGCCAATTCTTATTTTAGTTTGAAATTTTATGTTGAACAATTCATTTTTTAATTTATTAAATTTCAATGAAGTAAATTTTTTAATTTTCAATGAAGTAGATATTCCCATATTAGTTAGACATTGAAGTTTTTCATAAAAAAGAAATTTAATTTTTGAAGTCAACCCTTATGCTCTATGTGATGATTTAGATTTAACACTATAGCAAAAAAAATAAGCTATGTTTAGTAAACTTCTGAGAGCTATGTGATGATCAAACTTCTTAGATCTCATTTTATTTGGCTTTTAATTTATTAATTTTATATGAAGTAAATTTATTAACTTTCAATGAAGTAGATGTTCCCATTGTAACACCTATTGAATTTGGGTTCAGTTGCACCTATTTTGGTCACATTTGAAAGATATAATTTTTCGAATCTTGTATTTGAACTCACTTGCATGTGTCTCGGAATGTTTTGGCATGCATGTGAATGTATGAATCTGTTCTAGAACTCATCTCGTTTAACAGACGAGCTTTATCTTTAGCTCGAGTTCAAGCTCGTGGCTCGATAAGCTCGGCTCGAGAGCTCATTATCGAGTCGAGTTCGAGCCGGCTCAAAACAAGTGAATGTAGTAACCCTAGACTCAAACAAGACTCACATACCTGTTGTGGTCTCGCAACTCCTATTTGAGTTTAGTGATACTGCACCTTAAGAACTTTCTGATGAATTACCCTCTCCTATAACTATCCAACATACTATTCACCTAGTTTCATGTTCAAAACTTCCCAACCATTTTCATTATAAAATGAATCCCATTTAACACATTGAAATAAAGAGACAAATTAAGGAGTTACTTAGGAAAGATTTTATAAGAGAAAATTATAGTCCCTATGTTGTCCCGGCTTTATTGACTCCTAAGAAAGATGATTGAAAAATTTGCTTTTAAAACACCTGATGGACTTTATGAATGGTTAGTCATGCCTTTTGGACTTTCAAATGCACTTAGCATATTTATGAGATTGATAAATACTATCATTAGGCCCTTCATAGAAAGTACTTAGTTGCCTACTTCAATAATATATTAATTTTTAGTCCAAATAAGAATGATCATTTGCAACACCTTACACAAGTTTTGGAGACTCTTATGAAAGAGAAACTTTACATTAATTTGAAGAAATTTTATTTTTACAAATCGAAGTGATATTTTTAGAATTTAATATTTTCATTATTGGAACGAAACCTAACCCTTACAAAATTAAAGCAATATTAGACTGATCATTAAAAAAGAGTTTCACTGATGTTATGAGTTTTCATGGCTTAGCCATGTTCTATAGATGATTCATTAAAGATTTTACTGTTATTGTAGTTACAATTACTGTCATACTAAAATTAGATGAACTCTATTGGACTCCAACAACACACCTTTGATCAAATTAAGGTTCTTATGACTTTTGCCCCATCCTTAGGCATCCTAATTTCTCTAAAGCCTTTGAGGTGACTTGTGATGCATTTGAAATTAGAATTGGAGGAATGGTATGTCAAAAAATCACATTGTAGCTTTTTTAGTGAAAATTTTAATGAAGGAAAGTAGAGATATTCAACATATGATACGAAATTTTATGTTGTTATTCAATATTTGAGACACTGGCGTCGCTACCTTCTGCATCAAGAATTTATTCTTAATTCAGATTATCATGCCCTTAAGTTTATTAATACCCAAAGAAAATTAAGTCATATGTATGCCAAATGGGTGGAATTTCTCTAGGATTACTCGTTCGTCCTAAACATAAACATGGAGTTGAAAATAAGCTTGTTGAAACTTTATCAAGGGTAACACCAACAAACTCTTCTTTAAAACTTAAAATTCCAGGTTTTGAGCAAATTAGAGATTAGTACCTAGTGTGTCATAACAGATTTATATTTAGCACTTAGAGAAACCTTTAACCTTACAAGGAACATTCTTAATAATAAACATATATCTTTATCAGGGAAAATAACTTTGCAGCAATAGATCCTCTCTTAGAGAATTTTTAATTTTGGAACTACATTGGGTGGAATTGTTGGTCATTTTGAAAAAGATAAAATAATATATTTAATGGAAATGTGATTTTTTTATCCTTCACTTAAATGAGGTGCTCAAAAATAAGTGCCCAATGTCTAACCTGTGAGCACATCAAAGCCGCAAAACAATGGTTTGGTCAATGTATTTCTTTACCCCTCATGACTTGTAGGACTTGAGAAGACCTCTCGATAGATTTTGTCTTAGGACTTCCCCATACAGCTTGAGGACATGATAACATTTGCCTCATTTCCTACCACAATTAATCTAAAATCAATAATACTTCCCATATTGCTAGACTATTTTTTAATAAAATTTTGCATTTACATGGTCTTCCTTCAACTTTTATCGCTGATTGTTATGTTAGATTTGTTTTATGCTTTTGGAATACCTTGTGGAAATTATTTGGCACCAAAGTGGAATTTCTCGTATGCTTTTCATCCTTAAACTATTTGACAAACTAAAGTAGTAAATTAAACATTAGGAAATCTATTAAAATGCCTTGAAGGAAAAAGCTTATGAAAGTAAGACTTATGTTTGCCTATATATTAATTTGCATATAATAGTACCATTTATAGAACAACCAAAGCTTCACCTTTTGAAATAGTATATTATCAACACCCTAGGCAATCAATTGATGTAACAAATCTACCATCTCATGTATTTTCTGATTCAGCATTCACTTTTATCAAGATCTTTCAAAGTTTGCATGATGTCTTAAGACAACAAAATAATTTCAAGTGATGATAAATATGTTTCTAAGATAAACCATAATTGATAAATAGAATAATTTAAAGAAGGTGATTATGTTTTAATTCGCATTCACCGTAAGTGTTACCAAACATCTAAGTTTAAGAAATTATATGCAAGGGCTTGTAGCCCATTCAAAATTCTTAAGAATGTTGGATCAAATGCTTATCACCTTGATTTGCTTGCTGATATGATGATCCATCTATTTATTAATATTAAATGTGGTTTATCATATAAATAAGTTAGCAAACCTTTACTTGTTCAGTCAAACTCTTTTGCATGAGATATAGTTCTCATTAGCATAATCCATTTTCTAATATTGATTATATCATCATTGAGGATGCACTAATTGATCTAGCTGCTCAACATTATTTTTTTTTTAGTTTGTTGAAAGAATAAACTATTTAGCGATGATACATGACTGACTCATGCTAACTTAGAGATTTTGGTCCTATAACTGGTTGAAGACTACTTAGATTTTAACTCTACAAAGTGAAGTTGAGCTAAGGCCAAGGGACTTGATGTAGCATATCTGCATATCACATGGATAAATGATAATGAAGCTAAATGCCTACTACAAAAGCTACGACTAAAGCTTAACCAAATGATCAAAATAAAAGGTCTAATGACAAGAGCCCAATTAAGAGCTCAATAATTACTTAATAATTTTAAATATTTTAAATATAATTTATTTTTATTTACTATCTAAAAGCTTGTGCGATTGGTGAGATTAGAGGAGCGAGTTGCAGTTAGGAGTGCAAGAGGGAGGGAGAGGGAGCGGTCCGTTCAACTGGGCAATAGAGATTTATGAGCTTAATTTTTATGTAGATTTAGAAGTTCAAGCATATATTACAAATCTCATATTCTTTTTTATTTTATTTGATTTGAGTTTGTATAAGTAGTTGCCTACTTGCATTAATTTATACTTATTTTTTGATGCCACCACACAACATTGTCATGTTTTCTTTTTTTGCAGTTTCTTTATAGTTTTAATGTCATGTATTTTTTTACTTCAATTATTGCTATATATTTGGGTAAAATTAGATGTTTTGCAATAGGCTCTTAAGATAAAACTTATTTTATAAACTTTAATAAATTTATAATCGATTAAAAAATTAGGTAAAAATATTATTTCTTTGAACTAAGGCTCTCTAGTCACTAGTTAATATGAAATTATATTCTTTATTTCCCTTGGACAAAATATGAATTAGTATTATCCAATGATCAAAACCTCCAAGTACTAACACATTTAGAATATTGACAACTCATAATGTATGTAGAGATCTCTCTTACTTAAGGATGGATAAGCTTCTTTGGCAGGCATGAATTTTAATATGTAGAGGTGTCATCTTAGTATGTTAGGGAGCAGTTATCTTGACCTAATTGAGATTATAAAACTAGTTTAGTAGTTGTATTTGTCTATAATTGTGCTATTTTTTTCATTTATTTTTCATAAACATTATTTACACCACTTAGGACTGTTAGTCCTATCTATTTCTAGTTTAATTATTAGAATTCATCTAAATAGTGTTTTTGAGTTTTATTTTCTCAAATTAAATTTGTGATGCTAACTTTAAATGATTCAATTCATAGTTGTTGATAAAGTATTTGACGACTAAGTTGGGTTAACTACCTTCAAAATTAAATAGTTTTAAGCTTAATAATTGGAATGCTGGACTCATAAGGTTCTAACCGAGTTTATTTCTACAGTAATTAGACTCCTTACTACACCCCACCCCTTTTAGGTTATTTTACTTATTTCTAAGTCTTTAGTGATTTGATGATTCATATTATATATGTTTTTTATCTAGACTTATCTCACTTAGTTATGATGATTCACCCTTTGCGCCCTTGTATAGTAATCTATAACAAAGTATAAACAATTTTATTATGCTGATATTCATTTAATCATAGTCATCTTTTTGATAATTAATATAGGCAAATAAAAAAATAGTCATGTTTCATTTATTGAAAGAATCTCCTAGAGGTGTCTAAGGCTTCTTTTGGGACGACTTTTTTACTGCTTTCTAAAACGGAGTTTTAGTACAAAAATAAAAAATTTTGTATTAAAACTCCATTTTAGAAAGCAGTAAAAAAGCCGTCCCAAACGAAGCCTAAGAGTGTAATTAATCTTCTGAAGCCTAGTCTCTTTGGGAGACAAATCAATTGAGATTTTGTACTTGATTCAGCTTTAATAATATGACTAATCATGAGTAGTTTATATAGGTTGAGAAACATTTTATTGATCTTACTCCATTGGATTATGAAATCTCCTATAAAGAACACCCTCATATATTTGCTATGTTTCCCTTCAACAACAATGTATTGGGATGTAGCATTCTTTTTTAGAGCAGTTACTCAATAATACATCATATCATTCTTTAGCTTTCATGGTGTTCTCTCCCATGATAGACTACCTATAGGTATCTAAACAATGCTTCCTCATCTTTTCAAGCAAGGCAAAGCATTAAAAAAAAAAAAACACTATATTTATCATGGTTGAGCAAGACTCCATCTATAATATATTATAAGCCTAACTTTCATACATTATACCTCTCAGTGCACTTCATGAGTGTTTTATTGAAATCTATATTTTTAAGGTTATTGTCTCCATGCAAGTAGTTATTTGTTAGTCAACTCCTTGAGCTCATATTCTAGAATTCATTCTAAGATGGAAATTCTCTAGACCCCATCCAAATGATCAAAGAAAATCCTATAGCCCCTAATGTTTTGTTTTTACCTCCAATATTGAACACAATAGTGTATCCTTAATTTTCGTTATCATTAATCATTCTTAACAATAGTTGTTGAATTAAGGCACTAAACTCTAAAGAACAAAAATTTGAGAGATTTAAAGGACTAAAGGGGGGTATCTTAGCCTTTCCAATAGGATATTAAGTCTCAAATGGTCAAATCACATTATTTATAACACCCAAAGTTCTATATACGAGGCAAGTGATATTATGATCTTATATAAGTGTTAAAACAACTCAAATGCGACAATGCCATATATGATAATAAGGGAAAATTAAATCAAATTGAACCCTAATTGATCGATGTTTGAATCATGCTCAAATCTTATTTGAACCACGTTCAAACCATTCTAAAAATTTTTGTTTGAACCACATTTGAATCAAGCTTGAATTTTGTTCGACCATATGAACCATTATCGAACCTTGTTTAAACCAGGCTTGAATCTTATTCGAGTAATACTCAAACATTGCTTGTACCTCATTCATTTTGCTAGAAAGTTCAAATAAGGTTCAAACATGTAATATGATGTCTATTGTAATTCTGGCCTTAGGGTTTATGTTGAGAAAGCATATTCATACCTAGATAATAAAAAAATATAACATTACTAATCATGAACAAATGATAATTGGAAAGTGATCGAAGACCGTTATTGTGAAGCGTACCATTGACCAATGACAAGAGCATTGAGTCACCGAAGACCAAAAAATGTACATGAAAGAGAAACATTCTAGTAGCTCCCTTATTCCAAACTTCTCATGAATCTACAGTTAAATTTTTAACACATATTATATATAGCTAAATTTATTTGACTAATTAAGATAATTATAAGATTATAAAACACACAAGTTAATTTTCATATTCATAAATATAACCACTAGGGTCGGGATTCAAAACCCAACACCATAAACCCGAGCGCACTGTTGTTGGCTTATTCCCTCATGTTCTTTTTTGGAAAAATTATTAGGTGCGACGTTCGGAGGCTAATTCGGACGCGCCACGTCACCCAATGCACAGTGCATTGGATGACATGACACGTCCGTATTGATCTCCAGAAGCGTTCGAACACCGCACATAATAAACTCTCTTCTTTTTTGAGGGAAAAATTATTACTTGCGAAATCTATATGCAAAATTAAATTCTTATGTGTGAATGTACAAAATATACTATATATATATATATATATATATATATATATATATATACTGTATATTCTTGGACATAATAATTTATACTTTTGAGCACCTCGAACTCTTTTCGCTGCTTTCTCTCGCTACCGGCCTCGCCGAGTATCTCTTCTATTGCTAGCTCTTCTGCGAGCGAAGCACAGTTAATGGAAGAAGAGAAGCAGCATGACATTCTGGAAGAAGGGGAAATAGGCACAACAGTTGAAGAAGAAGAAGAAGAAGAAGAAGAAGAGCAGGAAAAATCGAACCCGATCAACGGCGCATCAACAGAGAGCTTCTTCGACGCGCATCCGTGGCCGGTGTTTAGATTTGACATTCCTCCTCGGAGGGCCTACCACTTTGCCCAACAGTTCCGAGGCGGCTCGAACCCTCAAAACTTCCTCAAAAGCGTCAAATGGTCCCCTGACGGCTCTGCTTTTCTCACCAGTTCTGACGACCAGTCTCTCCGCTTGTTCTACCTGTGAGCCCTCGCATCTCCGGTTATCGTTAAATTCCCTTTCCTCTCGAGAAATTTGACATTCTTGATTGGGTTCTCTCTTGTTCCTCGACCTTCCAGGCCCGAAGATGCCTACTTCAATACTGGAAAGCTCGAAGAATGTCAAATTTCTCAAGGTTTGTTGAGAATCTGGATTCTTGCTTTCTTTTCTCTGCTGTGGTTTAATTCGATGCTTTCTGATCTAACCCAAGGTCTGTGATGTTATTCGGCGTAATGGGCATTTCCTTTGTCAGATTCCTATTCTTCAGCTCTTACAGTGAATGAAGCAGAGATGGTATACGATTACTGTTGGTACCCTTACATGTCTATGTTGGGTATGTTAACATCATTTCATTACCTTTAATGTTGCAGTTCCGACTTCAGTGATACTAGTCCAGCCTATATCTTAGTTCTGCTTATTTGTAGATCCTACCACCTGTGTGTTTGTCAGCACAACAAGAGACCATCCTATTCATCTTTGGGATACCATTTCTGGTGAGGTAGCTAATAGCTATTGAATTTTGAATCTTTGTTATGAAGGATTGCTTTTGAATGCTTTGGTGTTGAGTGTATTTGTGTTGGTTTTGTTAGCTTCGCGGCACTTATAGGGCATACGATGCCATGGATGAAATAACTGCAGCACTTTCAGTCTCATTCAACACATGCGGTGCTAAGTATGAAAGATTTACTTTTCTTAAGCTTCTAATTTTGAAGTTAAGATATATAATCATGATTCTATAATTTTAGCTATGAAGGAAACACATGAATTGTGAATATTTCCATAATTTAGTCAATGAAATTATTGCCCAATCCAAATATTATTCATTGTTTGCATTTGATGCTTCAAAGTGGGATTTTTTAGCGGTCATTTGGGTGGCTGCTAATTGGAAGCATTGCAAATGAAATATTTTCTTTTTTTGATTGGTCTATATAACCTACAAAATTTGAATTACAATCAAGCATTGATTTTTTCTCGTGTCGCTTTCCTAAAAAACCTTTTTATGTAGACTCTTTGCTGGATACGATAAACACATCAGAGTTTTCGATGTGCATCGTCCTGGTCGGGATTTTGAGCAATATTCTTTGGCTAAAGTGGATGCCGGATCATTAGGTATTTGTCTATGCCCTTGTATGCCAAAATTTTTCCATTTTTTGTTTAAACATTCATATTAACATGCATACGTATGCATCAATATGAACCCTATTTGAGTGCCCTGGGCTCTCAGTTGCTTAAGAAAGGGTAGATTGAGTATCCTTGAAATCCAAAATTCACTAAGTGTATTCTTAGCTTTTATGATCCAACATTTGTGTTTATTATTATACAAGCACTTAAATTTTTTACTTTAATCACCAAATATAACATTTTATCTTTGCGATGCAACAATTTCTGGTATGTTATCATTTTTATGCATATTCTTGTTCTCATTTCAACAAAATTATGAAAAGGTTCAAGGTTTGAATAGTTTAGTGTTGGTTGAAAGAACTAATATTGTGCAAAAGTAATGATAATATTTTTTGACCATTTTCTTCCACTAATGAAAGAATAATTAATTTAAATTTGTCATTGTTATTTTGTGCATGTAGGTATTGCATCGTCAATTGCCTTTTCTCCCACTTATAGTGGGATGCTCGCAGTTGGCTCATATAGCCAGACTACTGCACTATATGCGGAAACTAACATGGAACTTTTATATGTTTTGCATGGTCAAATGGGTGGGGTTACCCAGGTTAGTTCAATTTGACATGCCTAATTTTTTTAGCAAAATTTAACTAGGCAACCTTTTGATTACGCTTGATCACATTTTTTATTTGCAGGTCCAATTTTCCAAGGATGGAAACTATCTATATACTGGGGGGAGGAAGGTAATCAAACATTAAACTCCTTTGTACACCATTTGCTTTTATTTTATTTTTTGTCCAGCTGGTATTTAAGTAGGAGAAAGCGAAGAAAATTGAAATTCTATTAACATCGAGGGTCTTTTTCCCCAAATTGTATCTTTGTAATTATTTATTACCTTCTTCATAGCAACACCAATATGGATGCAATACTCATAAGTTAGTGTTTGCTCAACTTATGTATACCATCATGCTTTAGCTTATTGAAACTTTCACTCAAAAGGTAGTGCACCTCGAGAAATAACCTGGGGCTGTTTAATCAACTGATGCGTTGTGAGTTCTTCCTATTGGATTATGTTGAGGATTGTTGGAAACAAATATATGCTCTGGAGAAACATTAATGAAAGTTTGTGGAAGATTCGTCCATAGGGGGTCAAGAAACAAGCTTTTTGATATTGGGAGTTTATCTTGAAGATGTGCAAACTCTTATGAAGCACAACTTTGGGCTTTTCTCCAAAATTGTTGATGAGTGCTGTCTCTTTTCTATTGTAAACCTCAATCAGGTCAATACTATAATAATGATCATAAAATGAAAAAGCCAAGATTGAAGGGGGAATACCCAAGAACCATCAGAAAAAAGGGTTTCCTTTCTTCAGAAGGAAAAAAATTTGGAAAAAAAAAACGAATTGGTTAGCCTTTCTTCCTTCAAAACTAGTGTTTAGTTTTATGATTGTTAGATCGCTGGTTACAGTAATAAAAAATGCTGGGAATTGCATTCGAAGCCCTTCCCCGAAAGATATAATAAATATTTTAAGAAAAAAAATGTTGCTGGGGTGGACAACACCATGCTAAGTCCAATTTACAGGACAAACTCATCTTTTTCTCTAATGACTATATGAAAGGATGTAGTGAATCAGTCGTTCCCCAATAAGGACACATGAGAGTAGTTGTTTTCCTTGATAATAATTGTCAAGCAAGAGGAGATTAGGGTTAATATTGTCAATGCTAGGTAGAACAATCTCATTTTTGCCAATGTAGTATAGAAAATTGTGTTGGATATCATAAGCTATCCTAATCCTTATCTTTTTGGTTAGATTTAGGTGGAGCCAAGATGAAAGTTGATTGCCAATGCTACTTGAAGCAATCACCAAGGATTGCGTCAACGAGATGATATGCAAGGTGATTCCACTTGAGATCTATCAAATTATCTTCATACTTCATACATTCGTGATAGGTATGCATTATGCCTCAACACTGTTATAAATAGTGATAACTCACAACGGAATGAAAGATATTTTTGCAAAAAAAAAAAAAAAAAAAAAAAAAAAAAAACCAACGTCTTAATGACAAATATTACACCAACTAGTTCATGTCTCCCTACCTTGGACTAAAAAAGGCGAAATGTAGGTGTAAAGGTTGATTGAGGAGTATGTACCACTCTTTAATGGGGCCCAAAAATTGCCACCAAAGAGGTCCATTAAGTAAGGCAAAGTGATGCGACAAAGTAGTCAGGGCTTGAGGCAGAATTGCTAAATCTATTGATATATAGAAACTTAGTTATTAAGATTAATTCCACAAAAGTAAAGATGATAAAGAATAGTCATAGTGACGTACATTTACACAATGGTACCTTTAAGTATCCAAAGACATTAAAAAGGAGTAAAGTATGTATCCCAAAAAAACAATAGGGCAAGAGCTTTCATCAGTGGTGGATTCTCCATTAGTGAAATACGAGCTTAAAGTGACACCCTTTTCTCAATTCATACAGGAAAATGATAAGATGAAGTTAGTGTGATGGGGACATCAAATCATCATGGAAAGTTTACCAGCGACGTGGCCGCCGATCTACGGCCACGATCGATTCGTTATATTTTTGAGTCGATGTATTTTATTTTCATGCATTTTATTATTTGCTTATGTGTGTTTATTTATTTTCCCTGTGTACCCTTTTGTATGGGAGTGGTCATGTGTAAGCCTAAGGGCATTTGTGTCATTTTTTATTTGGAGTCTTTTGTATGAGGCTATTTAAAGCCCCTTTGTTTTATTTTCAAGGTAATGAATGATTATTATGAGAAAATTTTCTTGCGCTTGAAGCATGTGATTTAGCCTACGCAAAGTACCCCTTTAACTGTTTTAATCGACGTTGTGAATTGCTCACAATTTTATTCCTAAATTGTTCTAATCAAAGAATTGTGCAATGTTTAAAATGAAGCCATAAACATATCCTCTAAGTAGTCCTGCATCATAGTGTCTCATTAGTTTTGGCAAGCTCGAAAGAAGATGCATTATTACAAAACTAAGTCAAACCAAATAGTTCACCCAATATATGACTTTGGACATTTGTAAGGAGTGCATTGGAACACAAGTGGGAGCCATGATTCAGTTATCCTAAAGATAAAATAATACCCAAATTCTTTGATTCGGGAGGCTCACAAATTTCTAGTTTTCAATAGATGTTTTAAAAATTTTTAAGAAACATTTTGAAAGATTAATTGCCAAACATAATTAAGTGGAATAGCTGGGAGGTTGGAATGTTAGCCTTCCTCCACCTAAAATTATAATTTTACATGAGTTAAATCCTTAAAAAGTGGGCTTGTGATATGGTGATCATATCATGAAGGGCATGGTCAATTTCGTTGTTTGCTTCTATGAGTTGATGATAAGAAGTTTCTTGCATAATTTCGACATCAAACTGCAAAGCAATTGGAAGATCCTATCTATTTCTTTGGTGAAGAGTGCTAAGGCTGTTGATTTTTGTATCACAATATCCAAATTGAGGATCTAGTCGTCTAAATGCACAAGCAAAGGCATATCATTCATTGAAGGCTCAGTGATCAAGATTAGGAGGTAGAAAACCTGAATTATTGGATATTTTAAGGTTGTTTTGAATAATATTGTATTTTGACTTCTAAATTATTGATAAGATTTTTGATAAGAAAGAGGGGTACAATGGAGAAGAAATGTCACCTACAAGAAGTGGAAAGAAATAAGGTATACCTTAACTTAATCTTTTGAACATAAGGGCCTAAACAAAAAAAGGAAAAAACATAAACTCTTCTTTGACTTTTAATTTTGAACTTAGTTCATAACGTTTAGTGAATATGATTGGTTTAATCTTCAGCGGTGTCAGTGAAGTAGCACATGATTACAAAGCAGTTGTGAACCTTGAGGGGTATGTTTATGATCATGGTAGAGGCTGAGGAATGAGTGATTAATGGTGTTGGTGTAGTAGAGGGCTTGCTAATAGGGGTGTCAATATTGGACACGACCCGAAAACCCGACTCGAACCCGACACGGAAAATTCGGGTTCGGGTCAACCCGAACCCGAATCGGGTCGGGTTCGGGTTAGAGATTTCAACCCGTTTGTAAAACCGGGTCGGGTTCGGGTTGACCCGGAATCAACCCGGTTTGACTCGGGTTCGCATCATTCATGGCGTCGTCTGCAGTTTGTCGCGTGACTCGCGTCGTCTGCAGTCTGTCGAATGGACGTCGCGTCCACGTCAATACTCGAGCGGCTCAAGCGGTCAAGCCCATAGGGCATTCCGGAACCGGATCCGTCGTCCACCCGACCGTTGACCGCTGTCCTCACACCGTCACTGCATCGCAACGTGCGAGACCGCTGCCGGCTGCCCGCGCGTGACCGCTGCCTCGCCGTTCGGCTGAAACCCGTTGCTGGCTTCGCTGGCTGTCCGCTTCCGCGGCTGAAACAAGTGGGTTCGGGTTGACCCAAACTTGAAGCGGGTCGGGTTCGGGTCTAGAAAATCGATCCGTTTGCAAAAACGGGTTGGGTCGACCCGAACCCGAACAGTGTCGGGTCAATTTCGGGTTTGACCCGAACCCGACCCGTGACCCGAAATTGACACACCTACTTGCTAACCCATTGAGTAAAGGAGGTACATTACCTTGATGTGGCTCTTGTGTTGAAGGTGTTGAGCTAGGATTTAGGTATAAGAGTCTTAGTGGGATATTCATTGTAGGAAGGAGTAGTCATGTGGTTGACATGGGTTTTTGAGCCTCGAAATAATATTCTTGTTGCTGTGGTGGCATTTAATAAGGTCATTTTTGGTAAGAAAAAAACATTCCAAGTCATTATTACCGGCTTGGATGCATGTGAGGGATGTGAAGGCAAACCCAAAAAGCCAAGATAGAGGTGCAACCATAGCTTCTAGGACCTTTATGTGGTTGCCAACACATTTAAGGGCATCACAAACCTGTTACTGCCACAAAGTTTCGTGGCCTAAATCTCCATAGTCCCTTTAAGAAGTTGATTGATGTCTAGTTAGCATGCCGAGGTCTCATTCGTTAACAAAAATAACTAGACAAATTGTTCCATATATTAAGAACGACCAAACACCACCACCCATAAAATTAAGAAAGAGTTCTCAGTTTGTCAATTCTTACTGTGTCTTGACTTGGTAAGTTTTTTTTTGTGTTGAGTCAAATTTAGCCATAGGCTCCACTCATAGTGATGCCTTTTCGTTAATTCCTTTAAGTTTAGCCTTGCGATCTTACTCCTGCTAAGGAAGCTATAATGAACCTTTTTAGGGGCTCTTTCATTTTTCTCTAGTATTTTCTCTCTCTAAGTTTTCTTAGTGAGAGAAACTCTTTATGGGAGGAGGTGACCGTCGGTCACATCCTCATTTATAGGCAAAAGTTGGTGGTGGGAAGGTGTAAGATGATACAGGTTGGGCAAATGTAGGTCAAATAGGTGGCAGCGATATGACAATAAAGACTGTTCACTTTATTTCATCGTTGGAAAATCATTATAGTGAGGAATGCTGCCCTTGTAGCACGTTTGTTATATCACAAGTGACACTTTTTGGTGGACAATCTTCTGAAGATAAATAACGACTGCGAGTCAATGGCTAGAGCCAACCTAGGATGTATTGAGGCTATGAGTAACTTCTTCGGTAAAGTAATTAAAGTTGAAAAGGAGAGGACGGACCTGGAAGCTAACCAAACATCGGTGGTCTCCACTGCTATAGTGGCTCAAACATAGGTTGAAGCTGGTGAACCAGCTCAGGTATTCAAAATAGAATACAATGCTGTGAGAATGGATGTTTGTAATGATGCAAATGGTTACAATTGGATGGAATCAGGTGGTAGCATGGAAATAAATTTTGAAACTGTAAGTCAGAATAAGTTTTGGTGCACTAATATGTGTAGTCAATAGCCATTAATGACAATTCAGCTTGTGTTCAGCGCCTATCAGATGCTCAACACAACGCCTCTTCGTTTCCCAGATTTTAGAACCTAGAAAAACCGTTCATCATCTAAACATCAACTTCTGTTACAACTGCATAGTAACAAACACCTCTCTAATGGCCCTAATGTCTTGAAAATGCCATAGGTTCTTGGCCTTGTTGCAGTGAATAAGTTAGAAGTTTTAGTTAATGATGCAATGCTTTTCCTTTTCAACTTCTGTTGCTTTATCAAAGCAGGTACCCACAATCTCAATGTATCCTGGGTCGGTTCCAGCTATTGATTGACAGTCCACCAAAGATGCATTACACACTATTGCAATTTTTCATCGAGGGAATCAGTTGAACAGTCTTTTTCACATTTCTGCTGTCACCTAGTTAACCTGCACTTGCAGAATTTGCATTCTCTTTCCCCTTCCTACCATCAACATTTGTCATCAGGTGAAGAGGTGGCTGACGGTTACCTTTTCCTATGAAGAGCTTTTCTCACTAGGATTACTTAGGGAGAGAAAAGACAATAGAAGAATGAAGAATCCCCTAAAAAAGTTCCTTTTGGATTATTCAAGGAGAGTAGTGTTGTAAGGATGAAACTTAAATGAATTAATAGAAGAGCACCAGTAGTGGAGTTTGTAGCTTAATTCAGCTTAACATGAAAAAAATTACTAGGTTTAGACATAGCAAGTATTAACAGGCTGAGAGCTCTTTTTTAATTCTAGGAGTGGTGGTGCATGACCATTCTTAGTTGGAGCAATTTGTCTGGTTAATTTAGTTGAGAAACAAGATCTTAGCCTGCTAACTGGCTCTGCGGAGTTTAACATGCGCAATTAGCTTCTTAAATGAATTATGGCCATTTAGATCATGAAAGTTTGAGACAATAACAGGTCTGATATGTGATGCTTTTTCCCAGGCAATAACACCCTTCTGCCATGCAGTTTCATGTTTAGGGAACTGACTATAAATTAACACTTTGTTTTGTACCTGGTCTTTCTTCTAATTTGGGGTTTAGGGCCTATCAAATATAATCTTGCTTTGTTGTTGAAGCCATCAATTGTACATGACCATGTTCTCTTTTTTGACACCTTATCCAATCAATTAACTGAACTTTAAGTGCATAGAATTTTTTATGCAATTAGGACAAGCATAAAATTTAAACAATAAATTTGTAGCCATATATTGTGCATAGAGTAACCGCTTGGGATTATTGATAAAGAGATATGTATGTTTTCTATGCATCTCTATGATGTTAAGATGTGCATCTTAATTTTTCTTAGATATTTCAGATCCCTAGAATTATTGAATCCAAATATGCTCAAATTTATTGCTAGTTTTGTTTGCTAATCCAAGCCAAATTACTATAATAAAATCCTTACTATTTTATTTGACCTCCATGTCCTCTTTGCTATTATAAAAGGCGATATGAATAATGAGCTGTTTTTAGTGTTCAAGTGTCCTATAATTGAGCTCTTAGGTTTGGGATAGGCGTGTTAAGACTTGTAGTGGCGAAAATGATAAAAAGTCTTCTACTGGATTTCTTCTTTACAAAGGAAGAAGAGAAAGATAGGTGGACTACTTCATGAATTGTTTTTTTCTTGTGTGTATGTGGGGAGGGGGGG